>NW_024080759.1:3412595-3427925 GCF_003009895.1 Hyaena hyaena
TCCTAGAAATAAATAAAAACATTAAAAAAAAAAAAAAGAATACAATGATCTTGTTGAGCACTGAGAAATGTATAGAATTGGAAAATGATTATATTATACATTGTACACCTGAAACTACTAAAACATATGTTAATAATACTTGAATGAAAATATATAAAAATATATGCTGATTATATAGCTGGTGTGTGTGTGTGTGTGTGTTTGTGTGTGTGTGTACACCAAATATTTATTGAGTACCAACCATGTACTAAGCTTTGGGAAAACAAAGAAACTGAAGCCCATAGTTTAGTATAGTTGTTCTCGATTTTTTTTTTTTTTTTGTATATCAAAAAGTTATACAAAACGGATTGTTAAACTATAGATTGCCATTTTTTACCCTCAGAGATTTTGAGGTCACATGTAGAATCTAAGAATCTAGATTTTTAATTAGATAATTGGATGATTCTGATACAGGTGAACCAAGAACCATACTTCGAGGCTCAATGGTTCAATAGAGGTGGCAAATATATTAATATTAAAATTAAAAAATGTGAAACAAGAAATGAATTTATTGGAGGGTGTCTGAGAAGGCTTCTGCTGGTGATGATTGTATATGAATTCACCTCATGGATAGGGAGGGATTCCAGACCCAGACCAGGATGGAGATTGCTCCTTGGTGAAGGCTTTAGAAGTATATGAAGAAGGTGAAAGTAGGTGGGGGTGCACAAGGTGGGAGAACAGAACTCAATGCTTAGGAGGGTTTGGTAATCAATAATAACTTCTCAGTGAGACAAGGAATATGGAACAAACCCAAGGAGTGTAGGACAAACTCAAGATTTCTACTTGGGTGGCTGGGTAAATACTGTATTTTTATGCAGTGGTTTCCTAACTTTAGCATGAACCAGAATCACCCAGAGCACTAGTGGCCCCACTGTCAAAGTCTCTGAGTGAGTGAGTCTGGAGTGAATCCCAGAACTTACTAGTAATTTATAATAAATTCCCTAATGAGGCTAATGGTACTAGTCAGGTGACCACACTTTGAGAAACATTGGCTTTTGCTAAGAATGAGGAACATAGAGGAGAAATAAGTCTGTAGAGGATGATGATAATTTTGATTGGTCATGTTGAGTCTGAGATGCCAATGGATATTTGATTAGAGATGCCCCCCAAAAAAGATTGGTTCAGATTTTTGGAAAGAAGCCAAGACTCAAGGCCTTTGTGGAGTCCTAAGCTTACTGTAAGATTACTCTAACATGGCAGGGAAAACAAGACCTGAAAATAGCTAGTAAAGTCATACAACGAAGGTAGAAGTGTATAGTAAAAAATAAAATGAGAAAGAATAGAGAGCAGGAAGTCTGGAAAAAAATAATGTCATGAAATCCCAGAGAGGAGGGAATAGAAGACAGTCTACAGTGTCAGAGGCTTCTAAGAAATTAAGCCAAATGTATTCTAAAAATAGTCCCTTAGATTTTCCAGTTAAGAGCTCTTTGGTGGTTTTCAAGTGAATCTGTTTTTATTGACGTGAAATTCATATAACATAAAATTATTTTAAAGTGAATAATTCAGTGCCATTTAACACATTCACAATGTTGTACAAGCACCAAAGTTTTTCATTACCCCAAAAGGACACCCCAACTCATTAGGCCTTCACTCCCCATACTCCCCCTCCCCCAGTCCCTGGCAGGCAGTTCGATCTGCTTTCTGGTCTGTGGATTTACCCCTTCTGGATATTTCATGTAAATGGAATCATATAATATGCAAACTTTTCACAATGTTCTGGGCACTGAGAGTACAAAAGTGACTAAACCAGAGAGGGGTCCACCTCCTATAGTTCCCACTCTAGTGGGGACACACAACTATATAACCTGACTAAAGGTACAACGTCAGGTACTGATGCATGCTAGAGAGAGAAATAAAAGGGAATAGAAAGGGATGAATAAGGATATAAATCAGGGATGCCTCTTTAAAGAGAAAGTATCTAAGCATAAACCTGAACCAAGTGAGGGATTGACCCATGAGAACATCCGGGGAAAAACATTCCAGGTGGAGAAAACAGAAAGACCCAAGACCTGAAGTTGGGCTCAAGCCCAGAGTGTGGGAGATTGGTGGAAATGAACACGTAGCTGGAGAAGAAGGGGTGAGACCTGGAGTGGAAGGAGATGAATCTGGAGAGGTAGGCAGGGGCCAGATTTCATAGCTAATGTAGTGTATAGATGATTGAATCGACTAAAAGCAGACTTGCATTCCTGGCATTACATACATTACCTCAGGTAGTCTTTTTAAAAAATCAACTGTATATGTGGAAATATACAGGGGGAAATCAGAAGAACATAAGAGAAGGGAAGGAAAAATAAGATAAACACAGAGAGGGAGGCAAACCATAAGAGACTCTTAAATACAGAGAACAGACTAAGGGCTGCTGGAGGAGAGATCAGTGGGGGGAAGGATTAAGTGAGTGAGCATTAAGGAGGGCATTTGTGGGATGAACACTGGGTGTTACACATAAATGATGAATCACTAAATTCTACTCCTAAACCCATTATTACACTATACATTAACTAACTTGGATTTAAATGAAAATTTAAAAAGAAAAAAGAAAAAATCAACTGTGTGTGTGTTAATATCCCTATTTTACAGGTAAGGAAACGGAAGCACAGCGAGCTTAATTAACCTGCCAAAGCTCACACAACCAGTTGAGTATTGGTGGGTCCAAGATGTGAACTCAGGTAGTGTGGATCCACATCAGTATTTCTCAGTCTCCGTTTCATTATTGGACTCCACTCCTTGGAAGAAAATTTAAATAAAAACTCTCTAAAGAGAGATAAATTAATTCCCAAGAATTACTATTTTGTTGAGTAGAGTTGAGCTTTGGAGGGCCAAAAACAATTGTGATATTTTAGAATTTTTTGCCCCAAAGACCAATTATTGCCCCCTTAAAAGCCACATCTCTTTATTGAGAAAAATGCATGTACTACATTGCAATGCCTCTCATAAACACATAATTTATGGAAAATTTTCTTCTAAATAAATCTTATACGTGAATACTTTTTCTAATAAATAAGTAATATCTTATAAATAAACACTTTTATTTAAACATTTTCTTACAAATAAGGGGATAATAAGGATAAGTCAGTACCTTGATGAGACTGTTTTTTATTTGAGGTTAGAGAAGACCTGGATGCTTTCAAGACTAAGGCAGGAAGATGGAAGGATTGAAGATAAAGAGTAGATAGGTCTTATCAGATAAAATGAGGCCCCAGAGGAGACAGATAATAGGCTTAAGAACCCAGGCAGATTCTTTAAAAAGACTAGGTGCATGTTTCATTTTGAAATTGTACCTGTTCCAAGGCAGACAAGGATGAGCTGATATGGAAGCAAGGGAAGTTGAGGGGGTTTGTGCAGGATTCAGACTGTTTTAAATAAATACAGGGCAGACATGACAAGTTGGGAGCCAATGGCATTTAAACCAATGTCTCTAATCCAGGGCAAACCACAGTAAGTGACAATAGAACAGAGTGGGGATCTGGAGAGTCACATGACATTCATGAGGCCAAGTGACAGAGGATGGGGAAGTAGATGTGGAGTGATGATTCCTGACCAGCTTGATGGGAAGGAGGATGTCACGAAAGTCTTATCTCTTGTAGGAAGTGGTATGGTTGGATCTTGAAGCATTCATAAAACTCACACAGATTAGAATAGGAAGTAGGAATAGGGATTTTTGCTGTTGTTGCTGTTTGCTTTTTTGGTGGAAGGAGACATATTTAATGACCACAGATATGTAGGGGCTTTACCTTTGAAAATCTATTATCAATGATAGAAAAAATTCTTCCTCTGTCTCTCTTAGAAGAAGAAACGGGATTAATCTTCAGCTGCTCTTTGACATCACTCTCTTAAATTTTCAGTGACTCATATGTAGAGCTGGGTTAAGAGAACAAAGATGTGGCCAATCTCCTTAGGGCTTGGCCAGAGCAAACTTGCCAGGTGAAGTGAAATGAGTGCTTGGTGCCCAATCCTCTACCCTGACCCCCAGGGAGCTCTACATGCCTAGTTTGGGACACCTCTGGGTTCTCCAGGAGCCTATACAAGTAATGGCCTCAGCACATGTCCTGACACTTCTCATCCTTCCTACCCTGGAAACTTCCTGTTCTCTTTGTGACCCCCATTTTAGCAAAAAGGAGTAGAAAAAGAAGTGTCATGGGAGGGGCAGATAACAAGAGCTATGGAGGGCATTTGAGGGCACTTTTCATGTGCTGTGAAGAAGTGGGATGAAATTAAAGCCTTTCAAATACAGCAAGATGTTGCCCCACCCCCACCCCCACCAACTCAACTCCTGCCCCCAGGAGAAAGATCAAAATAACTTTCTGTGGGCTGAAATGATGACAATGACTTTGGATCCAATTACGTTATCATAACCTGGAAACAACCCTCTCATCTGAGGCGTGTTAAAGTACTGAACTGTGAAACCCAAAAACAATGTGAGAAATGAAAGAGATTTGAACTCAGAGCCCTTTGGACATTTCTCTCAATATCAAAGTAGATTTTTTAAGTCTGAAAACAGCATAAGAAATAGACAAGTGATATATGAACTGAGATATGGTGGAAGCAATACCTAATTGGAAATGAAGCCAAGAACAGAAAAGAGAAATAGATTCAGATTAATGTCACGCTTGTGTTTTATCACAGAATCTGCATTTTGTTTACATTATCACATATTTTCAGAGTTACTCTGCTCCTCTGATGTGGAGTGTCTGAGTATTTTATTTCTTTGGAAGCTGAGAGTTAACTAATTACTCAAGGCTGGAAACACAGGGACAGAAGCATGTACACATCCACTCATGGTTCAGTTGAGAGAGGTAAAGACGGCTCTAAAGCACCCCCCTGCCCCCGATATTTCTAGAGAGATGAAATAAATCTGGAATTAGGTGAACTCCCCCCACATATTGGGGCTGAACTGGACCCACTCAAAGAAAGAACACTTGAGAGAGAAGGAAAGATGAGCAACGTATAGATTTTACACATCTGCACACATATGGGTCTATATATTTACACGGAAACACACAAACTCCATGTGAAGCTTATGTTTGTGTGCACATATCCATAGTTAAATGGGGCATGGGGTGCACAGAGCACACCCAAACAAATACGCACCAGATGTGCTGATTCGGAGCTCTGTAAGAGAAAATGTACTTTCGGGAAAGAAGTGAGACCGGTCCTACTACCACGTATCCTGGGTTTTGGAGGACATCTCGTGTGTTTTGCATATGTTTATTTTGGGTAAAAGAAGACTCGGGCAACATAACAACTGCTCCAAAATTTTGGAGCAATATCATGTGGAAGAAGGATGCAACTTATTCCCTATGGTCGCAGAGGGTAGAGAAATGAGGCTGAGGCATAGCAGATTTCTATTCTAAGTGAGAAAGACTTTCTAACAATTAGTACCACACAAAAGAGACATGGATGTCCTCTAAAAGTAGATAATGATCTGCCTTGCTCTTGGAAATGACATGTGGCAGAGGCTGCATGGCCATCTGTCACAAAAGTTGTCAGGGGCATTCTTCCATTTGGTGGGTGTTTGAACCGCAGTCATGTGCTGAGCCTTCTCCATTCTGAAATTCAATGGTTCTCCAAAATATATAAACATATTTTGAGGCGAGTCAACTCAGATGATGGACTTGGCCTTATGACTGCTTTTATCTTGTTCAGTGACTTGTGAACAGCTCATTCCTGTCTCAATAGATCCTAGAGATAACATATTTTTGTCTTCTATTTGATTTCTGTTCTCCCCACTTCTTTTCTTCACCTTTAATTTTTATATTTTCTATTCTTTCCCCCCCTTGTCTCTCCTTCATCCTGCCTGCACCATCTAGACATAGGAGATGGAGTAATGACAATGTTTGTTGAGAAAATAAAATGAGGAAGAAAAATGTTTGACTCAATTGACTTTTATTTTCACTTCAAATTCTGGCTGTGTATGAGTATGTGTATGTATACATAGTGTGTGTGTGTGTGTGTGTGTGTAAATGCTCAGTGTGCTATGCTATTGCTTGGGAAATGAGGCTAGTAGTGTTTTGTTTTGTTTTTTTAATTTTTTTTAATGTTTTATTTATTTCTAGGAGAGAGAGAGAGACAGCGTGAGCAGGGGAGGGTCAGAGAGAGAGGGAGTCACAGACTGAAACAGGCTCCAGGCTCTGAGCTGGCAGTCAGCACAGAGCCCGACGCGGGGCTCGAACCCACGAACCGCGAGATCATGACCTAAGCGAAAGTCGGACGCTTAACCGACTAAGCCACCCAGGCGCCCCAAGGCTGGTAGTGTTTTTAACCTAGACAATTCCTCTTCCAGGTGGATGTTTGGACGAGATGGGGGTTGGGAACCACTTTTAATCACCATAATGCATGAAAGCTATGACTAGCATTTAACGGGAGAAGGGAAGGAATGCTCAGTGTCCTAAAATATGAGGGGCAGTCTCATCTAATGAAATATTGTGCCTCCACAAATGACAATAGAACACCATTCACCCCGTGAGCAAAGGATTTGGAGATTGACAACCTGGGTTTGAATCGCGTTTCTGACATTTTTCACTTTGTGATCTTGGACAAGTACTTTAACTTCCCTGAGCTTTTGTTTACCTCATCTGTAACATGGAGGGTGATCATATCATCCATCTCACAAGGCTGTTGGGAAGATTAAATGAATTAACAAGCCAAGTGCTCGAAGGAGCCCAGACAAATAAGACATACTCAACAAGCATCAGCTCTGATTTCCATTGTTCCGAAATGGTCAGGAATGGGTTATTTGGATTTATTGTACACATTCAGTATGTGTGTTTCTACATGCTTTAACTAATTTTTAGAGAACTAGAACATGAGAACCAGTATTTGCAAAAGGGTGGCTTATGGACCTCTTCTAGTTATGAAGCGGCCATGATACCAACATGGACACTTCCATGCAATGAGAATTGGCAAGATAAAATGAGTCTTTTCCTTCTCACATATGTAAAACATCCCTAACCATTTCCCTAACACACACACACACACACACACACACCATTTCCCTAACACACACACACACACACACACACAAAACTGTAATTAATAAAATGTGAATGCATTAAACTCCTAGGAGTTTTGTCACTATGCATTTGCTCAATAAGTAGATACAAAAGTACATTGCAGCATGTAGGGACTACAGAAATTTTAAAAATATTTTTCTTTAATTACTTATTCTTGAACAGGTTATGATTCATACCATAGACCATTTTTAATCCTACACTGATAATGAAGATTCTTTTTTCTTAAGTAAATTTATTTATTAGAGAGAGAGAGAGAAAGAGAGAAAGAAAGAGAGAGAGAGAGAGAGAGAGAGAGAGAATGAGTGGGGGAGGGGCAGAGAGAGGCGGAGAGAGAGAGAATCCCAAGCAGGCTCCACACAGCACAGAGCCTGACTCAGGGCTCAAACTCACGATTTGTGAGATCATGACCAAGCCAAAATCAAGAGCTGGACACTTAACTGTGTCCAGAAGATTATTTCCTTTTTAAAGAATGACTCAGAAGCTATTTCAAGATTTGCCATATCCCAAGGTCATAATCATGGACGTTAATGATAATTCTGTCATAAGCCAGCTCTAGAAAACGCATTTCATTAAGAAAATCTGTTAAAACATTGTAATGACATAGGAATTCCTTTCAGGAAAAACAATGCCTGGCATCAGCTTGTTTTCTTTTCATTTTTAATCCATTTTAAGCAAATGAGTCAAGACTCTTCATAATAATGCATAGTTTAGTATGATGAGCAATATCTCCAATTGATTTTGTCCTATTTGTTTAAATAATTTCTCATTCCCATTTTAAGTGGCCATTTGGAGGGAAACGCAATTACATATGACAATATGTGGTGTGAACCATATTATTCCCCCATGATAGGACTACTGTATTTTTCTATAAATCTATATTGATTTCCTGCCTTTCCTGGGCGCATTAGTTGATCCGGATTAGTTAGCTCCAGCACCTGTAGCCTACATGTGTGGATGCCACAAATTCCATGGAGAGAATGAGACATTTTATAGTTGATGAAAATATGTATACTCACCCACTTTTCACTATGTGTTCGGAGGATTAAGTGCCTTCTTAGAAGTCAAGAGCTAGAAAAGCACAGACAAATAAAACATTCAGCAATTGTCAGATACAATTATGATATTTCTGAAATGGCTGGGGATGAGCTATTTGGATTCATCTTACATGTGGATTATATGAGAATTTCTGTGTGCCTTAACTGGTTTTCAGAGAGCTGGATGAACTGGCACTTAACAAATTCTATGGAAAAGATGGAAATATTGTATAATTTATTAAAATAGGAGTACTATGTGTACCACTCTGGTCCATGATCTTATGGCTGTGAATACTGACCGACAGAAGTTTTGTAAAAAAACCCAAAACATTGAATGGAGAACCACATGTACAAAATTCTCTAAGGGAGACAGCCTGGTATAGTGAAGAGCTGACAGAGTTTGAGGTCATTGAGTCTCAAATTTGTATTTTAGCCGTACTGTTTTTCTGTGATAGGGCTTAGACACGCCAGTATCCTCAGATACAAGCTGTGGATTTTGATGCCTATTTGTTAGAGTGTTTGTGAGAACTGCTAAACACTCAGCTCTGTGTCTGGCACATAGTAGGTGCTTATCAAATGCTAAGGTAGCAATTAATGGCGGTTGCTATGATTATCTCTATGTAAAATTTTTTGATAAATGGTTTTGTTAAAATATTGTCACTTGTTTCCAGTTATGACACTGTAGAGTAGTGCCTGTGGTAGTAATAACAACAATGAAAAGGTTGGAAACTAAAAACAATAATCTGCTATATAGTAAGTAGGCAGAAACCCACTGTTCCCAGAAAACATTGGCCACAGACTTTAGGGACAAGGTATATAAATACTACCCTATGTGCCTGAAATGTACCTACATCAACCCATTGTCATCACTCCAAGACCATAGTTCACATTACAGTTCATTCTTGGGGTTATATATTCTTTGGGTTTAGACAGATGGATAATGGCATATATCCATTGTTATAGAATACAGAATTATGATACCACAGTACCATATATTCACTGCCCTAAAAGTCCTCTGTGTTCCACCTTCTCATCCTACCTTCTGGCAATCACTGATCTTTGTACTATCTCCATGGTTTTGTCTTTTCCAGAATGTCAAATGGTTGGGATAATTGAGTATATAGTCCTGTCGGGATTGGCTTCTTTCACTTAGTGATGCACAGTTTACCTTCTTCTGTATCTTTTTATGGTTTGATAGCTCATATTTTTATTGCTAAATAATATTTCATTGTCTGGATATGTCACAGTTTATTATCTATTCACCTGTTGAATGACATCTTGGTTGCTTCCAAGTTTTGGCAATTATGAATAAAGCCGCTGTAAACATCTGTGTGCAGGTTCTTGTGTAAATGTAAGTCATTTTCAAACCCCCCTCTTTTTTTTTTGTTTTTGAAACAAGACCACTGAGATAAATATAGAATGGAGAGAAAGAAATACCTTTATGACCCAAAAATCTTCTAACTGAGGATAGGCCTCTATGACTGGACTGGCATCATAGTACTCTGACCTGAGGGACGTTCTGAGAAGAGGGGTCATCAGCCTTCCCTTAAATCCCTCAACCCAAAGAGGTCATTGATTTTGCTACACTGAGGAATTTCCTTGCTAAAATTCAGTGGTTCTCATTCTTCTCAATTTCGGAGTTTGCCATAATTTTAGTGGTCTACTTAAAAGATTTACGAGACCCACAATTACACTGGACAAACCAGCAATTCCTACTGCAGTCTGACAATATTCTGATCTGTCTTGAACAGAAACTATAATTACTGACATCTTGACTTTTTCACTAATCAAACCCTTTCTTCTATCAGATGCAACATTTACGGTCTTGATCATATCATATATCCTCACAAGGCAAGTTCTTAGAGGATATGCCATTGACAATTCTGGCAATCACAACTTTATTCTTTGAAAGTGGTGACCTTGGAATTGTGTGATGGTGTAGCTTTTCATGGTCTGTAACTACACAATATTTATCTGCTTTCAGCTTGACTGTTAGTCCATTCTTCCCTAATCTATACTTTTCACTGTCTTTTCATACACCCGATTCAGCTCAGTTTTCTATCTGACAAACCACAATAACGTCCATATTAAATAAAATAAAATGAGATCTTGTTATTGACTTAAGGCTAGTCTCAGCACTGAGTTCTAGGGGGTCGGGTGGAGTGGGTAGAAAGTGCCACGATTATTTGCTCTTTGGTAATTTTGTCCTTATTACATGCTTCCACATGTGGCAAAACTAAATTTTACATGTGATTAAAAATTACCCACAATACCTTCTAAATAGTTTGAACACAGTCACCTACCTTGCAGTCAGATAATTTATAGGTATTTATATGGACAATTTATTAGCTTAACCACCAAGGATCATACACCCCTCAAACCCAGAGACTTGGTTTCCCTTTTGTTGTTTTTTTCACCTTATATAATATTGAGTCATCATTTTTTATTTCCTTTTAATCATTAGCTGATGGAACTTTCTAGTCACACAGAATGTTTCTTTTGTTCTGCTATTGTTGCTACTTTGAATAGTGTCTCACTACTTAAATAAGAAACTCTTCATCTATGAGTGTTGTATTGAAGCTCTTCATTCTGTTTTCAAATCAGAGCAGTATGGGCTTAACTAATCAATTTATCCATACAAAGATGACTGTTTTCTCAAAGGAAGAAATGCTGTTCAAATAGACAGGAGAAAAACTAGGTCTATAATGCTTGCAGTGGGAATGTTTGGCCAGGGTAATAGAAATATCTTTCAGAGTCCAAGCCAAGAGCACGAAGTTTAAAAGTACAGAGGGTTGTGTACCTGGGGGGGGGGGGCTCAATCGGTTGATCATCCAACTCTTGATTTTGGCTCAGGTCATCATCCCAGGGTCCATCCCAGAAGATGGAGAGCTGAGTCAACCTCTGTGCTGAGCATGGAGCCTGCTTAAGATTCTCTCTCTCTCATCCCCATCTTCTTCTCCATCTCTAAGAAATAAAAATAAAATTTAAAAAAATGTAAAAAGTATACACGGTTATCTTAGAGACCCCTTATGAGAAACTATGGATGATCAGCTATCCAACTGAGCTGTGTCAAATAATGGACTTCAGTTTCTCTAGAAACTTCCTCCCCCTTTTCAAACATAATAAGTTTTTAAATGAAAACACAGTGATATATACAAATTGCTATTGGAGATTTAATTTAGAGAACTTTATAATTGGCAGAAATGTGCATTTTTTTCTTTTCTTTTTTATTAAAGAGAACTTCTTATTTAATTTTAATATAAAAATAGCTACCTTATTTAATGTCAGGCTATTCCACCAGGTACTGCATTGAACCCAGCTTTAAACCTCTAGTCCCTGTGTATTACGCTACTCTAGTTCCTGTGTATTAAGCTCTCAATAGGAACCATTTCATCATCCATATTCACTGTATCCATGTTCCTGGTATGGTGTGAAGTGAGAATATGGATTATGCTTTTATTCCAGCTACCCAGAAGTTCCCTAGTAGTGGGGGAATGCAGCTGTTGAAAAATACCTAAATAGATATCAAAGAAATGGGGCATCAATAGATGAACCACTGAGAAAGGAGAGGCGGACTGTGTCTGAATATTTGACTTTACTTTCCTGCTTACTCTTTGACCAAGGACTTCTTTGTTATCTTTGATTGTGAATTCTCCACAGGCTTATCCTTACTCTTTTCTCTAGAATTCTGCCCTCACATTATAAATTCTGATTTCCAATACATCATCCTGTATCATTTATTGTCCAACGCTTAGCCAGTCATTAGCACATGGAATGTAGTGGCCTAGTTATTATTTGCCTAACCAAGATCCAATTAAACACATATCAAACTTAGTGAATTCATGAATTAAATTATTAAAAAATAAAGAATACAAGTGAAGAGTCAAAGTTCTGGGAAAAATGTATATTCTGAGAAACAGTCACTTTCACTCCTTTTGTTCCATTCGTAGAACATGAACCGAGGTGAGATGATGCGGTTTTGGCTTGAATCCTGGTTGTGAAACTTTGCAATTGAATAACTTTGGGCAAGTTTTCATTGGGTTTTGGTGAAGAAAACATAAGATAATGTAGGTAGAGAATATGGCACATTATTACTTATATAGTAAGTGATCGGTAACTGGGCTGCTGTAATTTCTTGATTAGCTTCATCATAAACCTGTTCCTGCTGCTGATGGACCACTCTTCTGCTCAGGGATGGACTTAGGAGGTTACTTATGTGTTTTCAGTTGAGGGATAATTTAAAAGATATGTCAAAATATTGTCCCACTAGTCGGTAATATCTTGAGGTTCTATTAACTGTGTTTTGATGACTTATTAACTCTAAAGCTTTTTCCACATTTGCAATTCTAAACCATTAACATCCTTATGTGCGGAGGGAAAGAAGATTGGTTTGAGACCCCAAAACACCCCTTCCACCCTACTCTGACATAATTGACAGAGATTACTTAGGCATTGGGGAAGAGAATCAAAAAAGACATTCACTAAAGGCAAATTTCACTCATTTCAGTGTTATGGAAATATGGATATCTTTGTCTCCATTTTCTTAACATTGTAGGTATTAGATATAATGCAAGAAACCAAGAGTATCAACCAAAAAATACTGTTTAGATACCTTTCCAGCTCCATAATATGGATGTCTTCTCAAATTTTGAGGAGGAGGATTCAGCCAATAGGAATGTATTGCATAAGTGCATCAATTTTTTAAAAAAATATATATACACTACTGGCACTGGGTGTTGGTGGATGAGATATATGAGACTTACCCTCCTGCTGAGAAAAACTAGAAAAATTAAACAAAATATAAGAATTAAACATTCACTTGAACTCTTTAGAACTTTAACAAAATAGAAATGTGGACAAGATGAGGGACAAATAAAAGTGGGGCTGAGGGTGGGGAGGGCAGTGAGACAGGGTTTAGGGATACTTTTCCCTGGGAGGATTAGGTGATTGCAGAGGGAGGACACGGAGAGAATTAGAGGATGAACACCACTTTAGATATTCATGCTCGGAGGGAGGAAAGAATGAAATATATAGAAGAAAGAGTAAGAGACAGAGGGATACAATGAGAAGAGTTAACATATGTTTAATCAAAGTCTAATAGGAGAGGGAAAAAAAAAGTATGAGGCAGAAGCAATCATTGAAGAGATAATTGATGATCATGTCCGGAACTTGATAAAAGACATTAAAGCCAAAGATTTAAGATTCTACAAACCGCAAGTGATGATGAAGAGGAAACCTAAGAAAATCATGGTTAAAAATCAGAAAACTAAAGCTGAGAAGAAAAACTTAAATGTCAATGAAGAAAAAAAAAAACAAAACACTGGTTATCTTCAAAGGAGTAACAATTATCTGACAAGTGAATTCTCAAAAAGAAAACAAACCCAAACAACCAAATAAAACCAAGACCAAAACCAACAAACCAAAAAAAACCCAAAACCAATAAAATAATTTCTTTAAAGTATTATTAGGAAAATAATTACTGACAAATTATTTATCCATAGCTGATAAAAATCTTTAGGAAAAATCCCAAAGAAACAACAACCCAAGAGGTTTATGACCAGCAGACTCACATAGTAAAGGACATACTAAACAATATTTTTCAGAGAAAATGGAAGAAAAAAAGTTCTAAATAGAAGCTTGGAGATTTAGAAAAGAAGAAGGAACAATGAGAATAATAAAATTATAAAATGTATATAAATCTAACTGGAATTGTAGAATACAATAGTAATATTAATGATATAAAATTTAAAATACACAGAGAATTAAAATATAAAATGATGGTATATAATATAGGCATAGTGATTTGAATTTAAATAATCCAAGGTTCTTATATTGTTCAGAAAGTGGTAAAAGTACCACGTTAGACTTTGACATGTCAAGAATGCACACTGTAATTTCTAGAGTAAGTGCAAAAAGAATGGTGGAAATAAGTGAAACTTTCAAACTAATACAGGAAGGAAATAGAAGAATTTAAAATCAATCCAAATGAAGGTAGTGTGAGAAATGAAGGTAAAGTGTGCAAAGAAAAAGAATAGGTAAAAAAAAAAGAAAAATGACAAAATAATATGTTTAAACTATAAGTATCAGTAACTGCGTTAAATGTAAAGGGATTAATGTTTTCAATAAAAATATTTTCAGATGAAAATATTTCAACAATGTGATATTTCGAAAGGCACCTTATGTTAGACTGCAAATCAAGTCTCAAATATTTGAAAGAAATGAAAATAGAGTACATTATTGAACTACAATGAAGTTGAGCTAGAAATCAGTCAAGGGGATAACTAGAAAATCCTTATGTATTTCAAAATTTAGACCCATACTTCCAGGTAACCTATGGTTCAAAGAAAAGAAATTACAATAAAATATGGAAAATGCATAAATAAAATGGTAAAAACACTATATATCAAACCTTACCATACATATGTCAGAAAGAAGAATGGTTGAAAATCAGTGAGACAAACATCAGTCTCAAAAAATTAAAAATGGTAAGTTAAACCCAATAAAAGTAGAAGACAGTAATAATTTAAAAAAAAAGCAGATAACAATGTAATTAAAAGCAATCATAAAATACAAATCAACAAAGCCAAAAATTAGTTTTTTTAAAAGACTAAAACATAGAAAAATATTTAATAAGAATGATTAAGAAAAACAGTTGGAAGGCACAAATACCCAGTATAGAAAATGGAAAAAATGACATTGCAGTAGATCCTTCAGAAATTGAAAACATCAAAAGAGGATATTCTGAATAACTCTATAATAATGGATTTGAATATTGAGAAAATCCTAAAACTTAGCAAAACTGATACAAGAAAAAAAATAGGAATGTTTCTTTGACTGTTAAATATATTGAGTTTTTAGAAATTTTTTAAATGCTTATTTATTTTGAAAGAGAGAGAGAGTGAGCAAGCAGAAGAGGGGTGGAGAGAGAGGGAAGCAAAGAATCTTAAGCAGGCCCCAAGCTCTGAGCTGTCAACAGAGAGCCCAATGTGGGGCTTGAACTGAGGGAGTGTGTGATCATGACCTGAGCTGAAGTTGGATGCTTAACCAACTGAATCACCCAGGTACCCCAAAGATACTGAGTTCTAAACTTATTTATTTATTTATTTATTTTTCCTGATTTGACCTCTTTTTTTATTTTTTTATTATTATTATTTTTTTACAAATAGTTTATTGTCAAATTAGTTTCCACATAACACTCAGTGCTCATCCCCACAAGTGTCCTCCTCCATGCCCATCCCCCCCCCCCC
>NW_024080759.1:3432756-3437762 GCF_003009895.1 Hyaena hyaena
GAGGGGACCTGGTGTGCAGGTATTTGGCAAGTACGGTCTTTCCAACGGAGGTTTTTCTCCCCCGTGCGGAGGTTTTTCTGTTTCGGACTCTCTCCTTTTCCCCTCTCACTCCCCGTAGAGGGTAGAGGGGGATCGCCTCCCACTCTGGAGTCTCCGATCCCGGCCCGATTTTATCTTCCCCGGTTCGCACTCACATTAGAAGTCTCTCTCAGTGGATTCTGCGTCCTTTTTCTCCCAATCTCTCAGGTTTTGTAAGGTTTCCAATGGCTTCAGATCTTTTCTGTGTGATGTATGGGCGCGAGTGCAAGTACGGAGCTCCTTACTTCTCCGCCATCTTGCCCTCCTCTTAAATTTAAAAGATAAACAAATAAACCAACAAACAAAATCCAATTTGCCACAAAGAATACTCCCGACTCACTTGACATCTTTGATGAATTCTATCACATAATTTAAAAAGAAATATATCAATTTTGATCAATTCTACATGGAGAATAAAGGAACACTCCCTCAACTTGTTTTATGTGGCCAGTGTATAATCTTGACACTAAAAGCTCATATGGGCAGTATAAGTAAGGATATTTATAGGCCAGTCTTATTCATGAGCATAGATATCAAAGCCCTAAAATAAATATTAGCAAACCCAATATAGTAATACCCAAAAAAGTTTCACCATGATTAAGTTAAGTTTATTCTAGGAATGCAAAGTCGATTTGTTAGAAGTTGTTAAAAAAAAAAAATGCACTTCATAAATTAATGAAGGAGAATAATCATGTGCTCAGATCAATAAATGGACAAAAAGCTTATGAAAGAATTCAGTTCTTATTATGATCAAAAGTTTTAGAAAACTATTAACAGAACAGGATTCTTAATTTAATAAATGGTATCTACAAAAAGACTCCCTAGAAAGATAACCTTTAATGGGAAATGCTGAAAGCTCTCTTTTTGATTTGAGGAATGGAAAAGGTAGCTGAATATTTGCTTCTTTTCAGAGCTGTCTTGGAGAACCTAACCAATGTAGTAAGTCAAGAAAAAGGAGGTCTGACTATTGGAAGGAAGAAATGCAATTGCCATTATATTTTAGATATAAGTGATGTGATTGCCTAAGTAACAAAAAAATTCAGAAGTACCTATAGCTATATTATTAGAATTTATAAGTTAATTTAGCAAGCTTGCTGTGTATGAGGTCCATTGGAAAAAAATTATCACTTGCATTTATATATAAGACACACTTGTAGGAGCTGAAACGAGCCTCAAAGTGTTAGCTACCTCACCTAGCTGAATGCAAAATTTTAGACAGACTCAAGTGGAATTAACTTTAATCCAGACGAATCTGTGGAAAGATTCTATCCCAAATGACTTTAAAATTCTCTGAAGTTTGTTTTTTATAGACTTTCTGCAGTAGAATCCTATAGGTATTGTAGTTACTTGAAGAATAACTTTAAGTGAAATAAGTTATTTGAAGAATGAGCCCATTTTTCTTTTATCCAGGCATATCCGTATCTGCGCGCAATTTCTTCCAAGATGGCAACGGACAGCCAGACTCGTGCTGGAGAAGCCATCACCAAGAGTTAAATGGGGTTTTGTTCTGCCACACTTCCTCACTGCTTCTTCTCAGGTGTCAGCATCTCCTCGTGAACAGGCTCTCTCTTTCCAAGACTTCCCTGTGGTGAACCCAAATGTTGTTTATCAGATGGGTGGAATTCCACCCCCTAAAATACATCCTTGCCAATGAGATTCGTGCTATGAACTCCAACCCCCTCTGTCTAGTGACATATGCAGGCTGTTCTCAACCTGTGTCATGAAGATCTGTAGGCAGAGGTAGGTGGTACCTGACACATGCAAACTTTTTTTATATTTCTGAAATTTTCTTTTATCATTTGGATACAATGGTAGAAAAGCAATCATTAGTTAGTAGTAAAGGATTCAGATTGAGAGAATTGCCTATTGGGGCTACCTCCCAAACCTTACCTGCCTGATGTATCCTGCCTTATCTTTGGAGAGGAAAGAAACCATATTAGCCTCACGTTCTGCTGTTCATTTTTATCCCAGTCATGCTTTATTGTGTTTCTATAGCCAGGCTTCACTAACCTACCACACATCTAACTGGTAAACAGGGCAAGAAGGCAAGACATGCCTTCACAGAATCTGGACCTATAAACACAGCGTTCAGTCCCACTCTTACATTAATTTAAAAATGTGGTTGATATTATTTGCCTCTAACATTGAAACATTTTAAAGTGGCTTCCAGGACTCAGAAAATAGAAGTATTTTCTTCAATACCTAGCAACCCACTAGAGGTTTGGTAGACATATGAGAAATATGAGAGAAGAAAATGAAGATATGATTATAATTTAAAAAATCTGTTAAAACAATCTCTTCTAGTACCAGGAAGAAAGGCAGGAAACTCTGTATATTACGATTCAGAAATTTCCTCTGTTCAGTTAAATCCCTAGCTAAACAAAAACAAAAACAAAAAAACTCCAAATGTGTAACCTATGTTATCCCCTCTTCTTTTTTCCAAAATGTTGAATCCAAAGTGAATTTCAAAATGATCTGGACACTTTTTTCAGATTTTCCAGGTACTGCTGCAAAAAAACCCAAAAACCCCACTTATAATTTAAATAACCTTAAAAGACTGAAAACAAGATGTGACTTGTATCTAAACAAGATCATTTTAGAAATCAAAATTGTGACATTTGAGGAAGATCTAAACTTGGCAGAATAGTGTCTACAAAAGAAACAGTAGATTTTGAAAGTATTGGAAGACATGTGGTTTGTAATGGAAGATTTCACCATGTGATCAAATTGCTTGTTTAAATTGAAAATCTGTCCCTTTCTTCTAAACAAGGTACGTTTTGAGGTCGATCTTCCTGTTTTCAGATTTGGAACTGACTACCAGTTTAGCATCCAAAGTACTGTTTACAACTTTTGCTTAAAAAAATGTCAGCTTTGGATTGTCTTTTCACGTGTTCAGTGGGTTTGCTGTATTAAGTCAAAGGGTTATTTTTAGAAAGAAGAGAAAGATTCACATTTCATATTTTGATTGATCTTGGAATAAATCCCAAGCTTTTCACTGTCTGTCACGGGATGAGTGAGGATGGCCACTTCTGTTGTGTCCTTGTCTTTTACTGGTGTTAGCCTACCAATTTGGGATTATTGCCAAGATTGCTTTCCTATTTTCTTGGAGCCCTCTTCCTCAATATTTGTTTTCAAAAGGCCAAGTTATTACTTGAAGTATCTCTATTTGTTAATATTAAATCAAGACCCTATTTCATTGTGTTAAAAATGACTTAGGGTTTTCTTACTCACATTTCCCTCTTTCTTTTCACTGCACAGCCTTCAGAGCCATATCAGGCACAGAATATAGATAATGCAAAATGTGTCAGAATGCTCCAACACATGATTTTTGGTGTTATTTTAAGCATAAACCTGTTTCTGCAGCACAGTCCATCATGGATTTCTTAAGATTTATATTTTAAAATTGATTATGATCTATCATCTGAAATTCACACTTAAATATACTAAATTCTTAATCTCCTTTGGCAAATGGTCATCTGTCCCCTTGTCTACAACTCATGATAATTTTGCCTGATTAAGGTTATGGTATGGCAGGCTCTCAACTTGTCCCCGTTCCCTGATTTGACAATGACTCTGTCAGACCTTCTTTACCTCCTGACCCCAGAGGAACACTTCACTTAGACACTTCTACTGGGGCTCCTCAGCCTAGAAGGTCGCCATCTTGGACAGAATCCCATGGACTTGAATTTGAACCCACCTACTTTAAGTAGTGATCATTTGGGCTGTGGAGAGTTAGGCTTTCTAAGCGTACTAGCTGCTGAAAGGACAGATGGATCTCACAGCTGAACTGTCTCCTTGTACAATCCACCCAGATCCTTGCCCTCAAAGTTTTCTAAGCAGGAAGCAGATGCCCATCTCTTTGTTCATCTATGTTCCCAGTCTCCATGGGACACTTTACAAACTCTCCAAACACCTCATCATGTCACTCACTCCTGGTGTCCTAAGATCTCCTTAAATTAGCAAATATTTAGCTGGGAAGTCAAATGCCTGTCTGAATTTCAGGAACTCCAACCTTTCTTTGCTCAAGGGTGGGGAGCAGTTCCTTTCTTTTCTTTATTTGTTGGAGAAAGGAAATGAATGACACAACACTCTCCATTTGATGATCCATCGCAAATTTCTTTTCCAGTTTATTCTCCTCTATATAGGCAGAGAGTGGGTCATTGTGATCGATAAAATTGTTATATCATTTCTGTCATCTTAAGTCTAGCATAGGTGTATTTAAACATTGTTTCTTCAGAAGGTGAATATGGTTCTTGCCTATGATTTTCATTATTAGGGCTTCAGCAGACTTTCCACAATAATAAGAAAAGTTCCCTCAACTTCCTGCTGCATTACCTTATATAGTAGTCAGCAGGTTGGCAATTTTCATGGTTTTGAGAAGACTTAAATATTTAGCCATTACTAACTTTCTATTCACATGGTTCTGACTAAATTTCTGCAAACTTAATCCTGTGATGTGATTTAACACATATTAAAAGAAGTCATGAAATATTTTTTTCCATTTCCCCATTCCATACGTCTTTCACTTTGCCGGGATAGATAACATACCTTGCCTCCTTTTGATACAAAATGTCAATTGGAGTTGAATTTGTTCTAATTCACAATGACCTTGAAACTGGTAGTCTAAATCTCTCTATATAGAATGTAAAGGTGACTGGCTGGGCTCCTATGACTGGGAGAAACTAATGCAAATCGCGTTAGTTTCTCCTTCTCCTCCTCCTCCTTCAACTTCTTCTTCGTCTTCTTTATCTTCTTTGTCGTCATTGTCTCCTCCTCCTTCTTCTCCTTCTTCTCCTTCTTCTCCTTCTTCTCCTTCTTCTCCTTCTTCTTCTCCTCCTCCTCCTTCTCCTTCTTCTTCCTCTTCTTCCTCTTCTTCCTCTCCTTCCTCTCCTTCCTCTCCTTCCTCTCCTTCCTCTCCTTCCTCTCCT
>NW_024080759.1:3437941-3510586 GCF_003009895.1 Hyaena hyaena
CTCCTCCTCCTCCTCCTCCTCCTCCTTCTCCTCCTCCCCCTCCTCCTCTTCCTCCTCCTTCTTTCTTTTCTTCCCCTAGAGCGATAGCAAGCATTTTTTAGCAGAGGTAACCCATGGAGTCAAAAGCCAGAACACCAAAGTTCAATGGAAAAGCTGAATATTTAGCTGGGAAGCTTAAATACGAGAAGTAGAAATAAAATCAAGGTCACAGATCTTGAAGACTAGGGTTTTAGTAAAGATAAAATGAGGGAATTGATTAGGAATAATTAAGAGGAGGCTGATGAGAAAAGCTGTAAACCTTTGTAGATACTTAGGTTTGCCTTAGGGGTTTGTGTAATATGCATGTATTTGTGTTGGCCTGGTGTAAAAAGCCAGAGCTCACTATGATGGAAATAAATATATTTTTCTTATTTAAGTGGATTTTTTGAGTGAACACCCAAAATGCCTATGAGAATGACACTTCAAAGATCCTTGCATATCTCTAAGGCTAATAGGCTATGTATATTAAGCTCCTGGCAAGTTCTTATTTCTTATTTATGGTGACATAAGCCAATCTATTTTAAACATATGCCCTCTGAGAAAACAACAATAACATATACAATACAGTGAACCTCAGTGGGTCTAGAAGGAAGATTTTAGTCCACAACCTGAAATCAAATTATGAAGCAGGGAGTAAATGAATAACGCCTCTAAGTGATAAGTGTCAGTCCAGAGCTTATTCCAGAAAAGAGGCTGGCATACTTTGAAAATCTTACATACACAATTGTTATAGACAGGGATCAGATGAAAGGCATTAACACAATGCAACCAGGAAAAATAAGCACTGATTTCAAAGAAGGACAGAGGGTTCCTTGTGCAAGAAAAACAGATTAGGGATGATTTACACAGAACAGGGCACCCAACCTGTCTCATGAGTTCTGATGTTCAGTAATTAATAATCAGAAGGATAACCCTGAAGTTATCATTAAAAAAGTGTAAATAATTTTCTTTAAAAAAGGGTTTTCAAGGAGCCTGGGTGGCTCAGTCAGTTAAGTGTCTGACCTCAGCTAAGGTCATGATCTCGCGGTTTGGGAGTTAAAGCCCTGCATCAGGCTCTGTGATGACAGGTCAGAGCCTGGAGCCTGCTTCAGATTCTGTGTCTCTCACTCTGCCCCTCTCCTGCTTGTGTTCTGTCTCTTGCTTACTCTCAAAAATAAACATTAATTTTTTTTATTTTTTATTTAAAAAAATTTTAATGTTTATTTTTGAGAGAGAGAGAGAGAGAGAGAGAGCGCAAGCATGAGTTGTGGAGGGGCAGAGAGAGAGAGAGGGAGACATAGAACCTGAAGCAGGCTCCAGACTCTGAGCTGGCAGCACAGAGCCCGATGTGGGGCTCGAACCAACAAACCATGAAATCATGACCTGAGCCGAAGTCGGATGCTTAACCAACTGAGCCACCCAGGCATCCCCAAAATTTTTTTAAATAATTGGTCTTCCTGGGGTGCCTGGGTGGTTCACTTGGTTAAGCATCCAACTTCAGCTCAGGTCATGATCTCAGTTTGTGAGTTCAAGCCCTGTGTAGGGCTCTGTGCTGACAGCTTGGAGCTTGAAACCGTGCTTTGGATTCTGTGCCTCATTCTCTCTGCCCCTCCCCAACTTGTGCTCTGATTCTTTCTTTAAAAATTAATAAATGTAAAAAAAATTTTTAATAATTGATCTCCCTGATAATGCTAGCCATATTAGATTTTGCTATTTGTATCCCAGATGATACACTTGAATCTTTGAAGGCTTGGTTAGAAACTGACTGGCATATTACTAATAAAGAAAGCCATTAATTTGGAATTCCACTGTCTCACCAACACAAAGGAATAAGACTGCTGAGTGGCTGTGTTGGGAATGGCAATAAAGGGAAGGGACAGAGTCTGAGGTTTTCACTTATTGTAAGCCTGCAGAGTTAGATCTAGATCTATGAAATCTTCAGAACCAGATTTCTCATTGCCAGTCAATGAGTGGTACCTGCTGAATTTTGTGGTATGTGTCTTCATTTTTATCCACTACACAGGTTATGGGGATCAAGATTAAGTTTAGGAAAGAGGAATGGAGGCAGAATAAATTTAGGACTCAGTTATGCCTAGAGAACCAGCTAATTTGGGGACTCTCTATTGTGATTGTTGGTGCTCTTTGTATTCTCCTCCTCATCATGGGAGGCTCCACCATAAGACTGAATAGTGAAAACAATAGAAACCAATATTTTCGTCTTCTTTTTGCCTTGGCTGAAAGAGCTCACAGCTAAAGTTGGTGTTTAAATATGGCAGCCACCTTTTGCTACATTAAAAAAAATTACAACTATTTCAGGTTATGCCAAATTGCTTGTTTTACCCCCTTTATTGTGGTCTTAATGGGTTGTTTCCTTGACTTCTAATGCATGTCTTTTATAGTAAATTCTGATGGAAAATTAATTTGAAGCACTCCATAGACCTTTTTGAATAGAAAGAAATTTTTTAAAAATGGAGAAAAGTTACAAAAGAGAAAGGAAAGAAGAAAGGGTGGAATATTTCAAACAATGGAGGGATTGTGCTTATGAACAACAGTGCTAGAAAATGGCAAATGAAGCTGAGAAGCTCTCATATGTATTTAATAATTATCAAAGGCCCTTGAGCTATGCCCTTTGAAGCACAAATTGCCCTGGGTCATAATATTCAATCCATTAGAGGCATTGCGGTTTGTCTGTGGTAGTATTTCACCACTTTTTTCTCTCATTCATTCATTCATGCATGCATTCATTCATCCATTTATTCATCCATCATTGACATGGTTCTTAGTGAAGTGCAGATTGATTAGATTATATGAGTGTGAGTTTGAGATTTGCATAATATATAATCATGATTTTTTTTCTTCCTCCTTTCCTCCCTCATTCCTTTTTTTCTTTCTTTTGACAGAAGGAAGAGACTTTGTCTTTCCCTATGGCCCATTCACAGGTTCTTTCATTGGGGAATGGTATACAATTTTAATTCTGTTATTGAGTTATTGAGAAATGGCAGGATTGTGATTGGTATGCCTTTCTTTTGGAATTGTAGGCATAAGATTTAAGAGTGAACATTGCTTAGGATGAAATGCAGGATGTAAATTATGCGCTTTTTTATTTTAAGGAGTGAAATTAATTTAGGCACAGCTAATGAAATAACTTAATGATGAATTAATTTAAGTGAATCTTAGACTAGGGTAGAATTATTCTCCTATGAATTGAAAAGGTAGTGTTTTTCAGTTCCACTGCCTCTTTTAAGGGATTTTCAACCTGATTTTTTAAATTAAGCAAGCCATGGAATATCCATTGTAAAATGAAAGATATTTATATAATATAATAAAAGTCCTCAGGTTTAAAGGAGGCCAGACTAGTTTATATCATCATTTTGAGCTTACTGTTTTGAGTATGACTCCCAATTCCATTTCATCATTCTTTTAAGAATCCAGTTCCCATTTTTGAGTTATTTTTATTACTCTTCTCTGGGCTATTTAAATTCTCTCTATATACCAACAGTAAAATAGCAATAGTTTCATTAAGAATTGCTAAATTTTACTGGAGAACCAAGACTGCTTAGCATCACACTACAGTCCTTCAGCCTTTACTCCAAACTCAATGATACCAATATGTACTTGTTTATCCCTATAAATGATAATATCAAGCAAAATCTAAGAAATACTTTTCATGAGATGTATGTATAGGTGTTCTCAATAGATTGGTTTTAAGTTTGGAGCAGGGAAGGACAAACACAATCTGCAAGTTAAGCGAATAGCAGGGAAGGACTAATGAACAACTGATGAGCTGTGTACAGGCAATACTAGTTATGCCTTTAGTCAAGTTGCTATATAACTTAAAGCTTATACTTTGACTTTTATCATGGTAACCAAACTTTTTAAATTTCAATCTCTTCATGGGTTAAATGAGATAAAACACACATTCATGGAACTGAGCTAGAGATTGCCTAAACGGTATATAGCTAGAGATAATCTGAGTGGGGTAGAATGAGTTACTTCTCAAAGGCTTTGATGTCCTCCTTGTTAACAGACTTTTGTGTACTTCATTGGTTCTTTGGTCATGTTCAGTCTTGACGTAGCTGAGTCATAGGTTGAGCACAGCTTAGTGTAAGATGGGAATAATTCTATAAATATAACTGTTTTATGATTAAGATTCCAAATTGTCTGTTTGCTCAGTTCATTTGGAAACATTCTATATATTTTTACCAATATGATTTCAGATATATTTTCTTGTTCATATCATTCATCAAAAATTGGTTAGCTTGAAAATTCTTGGCTTTGGTCTATGTTATCCAAACAACTTATTACAGGAGAAAGGTGTAAGGTCGTCTATATTTTGCAGCTTTGTAAAAATGTCTTGATAAGTTATGACATACATCTAGGGTTTTTTCCTCAGTGACAGTATTTTACTTGTGGATATAGAAACAGAAGGTGGTGGACAGTATAGGGAAGAGTACAGTCTTGAATATGGGTGAGTACATGCATATGGGTGTATATTTGAATGAAGAGTATTGGCTAAATAGAGGGCTGCTTAGTACTGATGAAGTAAATTTTAGCATTTACTGTGTATTTCATTAAAACATATTAAAGATATTTTAATATATTTTGCTTGATTGTTTTTTTTCTAAATTGCTATGAAAACTAGCCCCAAATCTTTGGCAAAGTCAAATATTTTATGTGTTTTATTTGTATAAGTGTTATCAGATCCATCAAACTATCTTAAAAGATTAAATTAGTTTGATAGGACTTGTTTTCAGAGCTATTTATGTTTTGTTTTGCAGGGTACTGTTTTATTCAAGGTATTTACAAATGTATCTCATTTAAAAAATTAGAATCATGATAAAAATGTGTTTGTGCATGCACTATTTTTTTGAATGTAGCACAAAAAAATGCTTTCTGCAATATTTGAAAGAAATTCTTATGGATAAACAGTGAACTTCAGATTGTAAATGAAAATAAAATCAAGGCTTAGTAATTTGTGGAGAGGTTGTGTTTCATTAATATGTGTCTCATATAAGCAGACAGCATGTAAAAATAGATGGCATAGCTGACCAAGAGTTTAAAATTACAATTTATACATAAAATGTGTATTAAACTAATTAGAGAATTAATTGAGAAGCATGAGTTAAAAAGAAAACTAGTTGACGTTGTACAACATTTGATAATCAGAGTCATTTTTCTGCAATTGTTAAATATAATTTGTCTCATAATGTTATCCTTTGGTAAATTGTTACAACATTGTATGATATATGTAGCTTATTAACAGTTTCATTAATTGCTATTAGAGGAACGAAGCTTTGAAAGCTGGTGCACATAGGAACAAATGTCGAGGCAGATGGTTGAAATTAGTGAAATGTGATCAGTTGCTGAACTAGTTTACTTAATTAGCTTTCTACATCAGAATAGTTTAAATAAATTTGTAATATTGTCTTCAGAAAATTGAAATTCAGAGGACAATCATCATATATCATAGCTGAAAAAATAACAAGACAAACAGCAAAGAATGGTGGGCGCTGACCCATGACCATGAGTTTGCTCTATTCTGAGTCCTCTGAACAGGTTAGAATGAGTGAGAAATTTTTCCATTGGGGAATACCAATTGCACTGACATCTTTTCACGGCCTGTTAACAGGGAAAACAGAGGGAGAAGAGCAAGTGGAAGTTGGCCACTGCTGATAAAATTTCCTTGATGCTGTTAATTCTTAATGAATAATTCTTGAGTAATTCTTAGAGAGACTGAAATAGACTTTTGAAATAAAAATTTTATAAAACATTTTCATTGTCAGTGAGATTCCAGAAAATCCTAAGGCATCAGAATTGTAATAATTTTCATGCTCAGACCATTCTTGGCTTGGTTACCTTACTGGATATGAGAGGGAAGAATAATTTTTTCAGATACTTAAATCTTTGGTTAATTCTTATAGATTTGAATTTGGCACCAGCACGCATAGCATGAACAACAATTAGTTGAAGACGGTGGAGATTTTGGTGGAAACATGGTTCATCTATTGGAGACAATATGATGTTCTGAATTGTGTAATGGGATTCTCCAAATGTGGAGGGAATACTACATGGTTTATACCTGCTGAGATTTATGTAATTTTGAAACAATTTATTATCTCTTCTCAAGGGAATGTCTTTCTGTATTTTCATTTAAAGAAACACTTATCGGGCTCCTGGGTGGCTCAGTTGGTTAAGTGTCCAACTTCAGCTCTGGTCATGATCTCACAGTTCGTGGGTTTGAGCCCCACATCAGGATCTGTGCTGAATGGCTAAGAGGCTGGAGCCTGCTTTGGATTCTGTCTGTCCTTCTCTCTCTGCCCCTCCTCTGCTTGTGCTGTTTCTCTCTCTCTCAAAAATAAATAAAAACTAAAAGGAAGGAAAAAAAAAAAGAATCTGTAGAAATGTAAGTTTGTATAGCCAGTGTGGAAAACAGTACAGAGTTTTCTCAAAAACTTAAAAATAGAACTACCATATGATCTAGCACTCACATTTCTGAGTATATATCTAAGGAAGATGAAATCACTATTTTCAAGAGATATCTCTATAACTATGTTAATTGTGGCATTATTTATAACAGCCGAGACATGGAAATAACCTAAGTACCTACTGATGAGTGAATGAATAAAAAAACTGTTTATGTACATATGTATATGTATATACATGTACACACACATGCACACACACACACATACAATGGAATATTATTCAGCCATATAAAAGAAGGAAATCATGCTATTTGAAACAACATGGATGGCACTTGATGAGCATTGTGCTAACTGAAATAAGTCAGACAGAAAAACAAATACTATATGATATCACTTATATGAAGGATCTAAAGATTTCAAATTTATAAAAACAGTATGATGGTAGCTGCCGGGGACTGAGGGGTGGGAGAAATGGAAAACTGTTGGTCAAAGGATATAGATCAAAAGATATGACTTTCAGTTATAAGATGAATAACTTCTGGGGATATAATATACAGTATGGTGACTATAGCTAACAATACTGTGTTGTATATTTGAAAGTTGTTAAGAGTGGAACTTTTAATCATAGCAACATTTTATAAATTCTTCCAGAAAAGTAAGAAGATAGACTTCCAAACTCTTTTTATTAAGTCAGTATTACCTTGATAACTTGATACAAAAGTTATAGAAAGACATTACAAGATAAGAAAAAACAGATCAGTATATCTCATAATTATAGACAGAAAAATGATCAACAAAATATAAGCAAACCAAATGTAGCAATATAGAAAAATAATAGAATATAATTACAAACCTGGGTTTATCCCGGGACTGCAGGGTTGCTTGAGCAATTTAAACAGCAATTGATGTACTTTACTGTGTTAAAAGATTAATAGTAGTTATAACATTATGTCAATGAATGTGGAAAAGGATTCAAAGTCAACATAATAAGAATTAATTGTATTTCTATAGACAAGCGACAAACAACTGGAAATTGAAGTAAAAACATACCATTTATATAGCATAAAGTACACCAAGTACTTAGGAATAAAATCTTAAAAAATATATGCAAGACCATTACAGTGAAAAACCACAAAAACACTATTGAGGGAAATTAATGAAGGCATAAATAACTGGAGAACACTACTGTATTTAATGATTAGAAGACTCAATATTGATAAAGTGTCAGTTCTTATCAAAATACCAGAAGGAAGGCTTTTTTGTTGTTATTGTTGTAGAAATTGACAACCTGTTTCTAAAATATATGTGGAAATCTAAGGAGACTTAGATTATCCAAAACAATTTAAAGTATCCAGAAAATCTGGAGGACTCACACTACTTGATTTCAAAATTTACCTTAAAGTTATACTAAAATGAAACAGAACTGAGTCTATAAATAGATCAATACTATGTGATCAATTGGATTTTGATCAAAGCACCAAGGTAAGCTAATGAGAATGAATAGTCTTTTTAACATATGAGATTAAAAAAAATTTAAATCTGGATGTAAAATAATGAAATTCAACACCTGCCTCAGAATATACAAAAAATTGGCTCAAAATGGATTATTGATCTAAAATTAAAATAATTTCCGTAAGAAAACATAAAGAAAATCTACCTCATGTTTGGTAGGAATTTCTCAGATGGGATACACACCCACAAAAAATGAATCATGAATGCAAAACAAATTGAGCATACTGGCTATATGACTTTGAAAATATCACTTGCTTAATATGACTCTCATTTTTCTTAACTATAGACACAGATTACAATCTTAACTTCATTAGTATATAGTGAAGATTAAGTATGTAAAACATACAGTACCTGGTCAAATTAGTGGTATCTATTTGTAATTACTATTTTTGTTTACAGTAATATTAACAGGGACATCTAAAATGGGATGATTCTCTTCAAGAATTTTCCTACTTGCAAAGGCTTATCTTTTCAATAGGAAATGCTTACAAGTATCTAAACAATTCCTGAAATGACCAGAAAGAAAATTTATCCTAAAAATTAAGTTTTTTTTCTTCTTTCTTATGTATAGTCATTTTGTGGGGTCACTAGAAAATGAGTCAACATGAATTTGAAATTCATTTCTTCCAATCTCTTTTCTTTCCTCTCCTTTCTCAAATCTATCAAATGGTTGGATTTAGATTTCTTTGATGCCTTCTTGTAGTTGGTTTACAAGGTCAAATTTATATTGAATAAATGCTAATAGTTAATAAGTCTAATGGTCAAATTTATGGGAAATACTAATTCAAATATGTGTGTTTTTTTCTGACTAGAAGCATTTTCTTTTTGTGGCAAGCTGATGGAAAACAGGTTATAGGTTTATCTTTGACATGAAAAGTAAAATGTATAACTATATAGCATGATATAAGAAATTGACTTCTGGAAAAAGCATATTTTTGCTTTTTGTTATATGCACCGTTTAAAGCCATCGGTGAACACTTTGCCAGATCAGGGACCCAATCTTTCTTTTCTTCAGTGATTTAAGAACCTAATAGAGTAACAGAATTTTTATTTTGGCTCCTTGTTGATTATGACTCCAACAAATGAACAGAAGGGCTTATTTGTTAGAAATTCTGGTGAACAGCTTGCTGCAAGTTTAGTCAAAATAAGTTTTTATTCAGAACTAGCTTGTAACTCCTGGTACCAAAGGTAGCAGTAAGTAGAGGCCTTCAAGGGGTCTTGGAGGTGAGTCTAGACTAAAATATCCAAAAATTTGGAGGATTCACACTACTCAATTTCAAAACTTGCCATGAAATTATACTAAATGAAATAGCATAGTATTGACTGATAGATAAATAGTGGAACAAAACTGATAAATAGATCAATACATACGTGATCAATTGGATTTTGATAAAAGTGCCAAGGTAAGCTAATGGGAATGAATAGTTATTATTTTTATAAATATAAATTTTATGAAAATAAAAATAGTATTATTTTTAGGGTTCCTAGAAGGTTCTTGTTTGAAGACTGCATGCTTGCTGATGCCTTATGGAAACTGATTGATTTTTGTGATCTTCAGTATATCCCTTGAAAATTTGTCAATATATAACATGAGAATTTTATAATTTGCTATTTAGTGTGATTATTTGAAAGATTTTACATCATAATCTTATTTTAATGATTATATTCAAAGTGTAGAGAAAGAATAAGATTGAAATATATTTAGTCTGTATAGTCAGTAAGTATGCTTGCTACTATACCAAATTGGAAATAGAACAATGCGATATGTAAATGTGACTATAAAGATTCAAAAGACCTTAATAATTAGGCTTTTATCACTTGCATTTTCAGATAAATGAAAACTAGGGGAAGTTTCATAGTTCCGCAAAGACAATTCTGCTCAAAAAAGTCTCCTAGGAAAAGTTAAAAACATGAGGGCAGGTTTTCTGGATAAAAGGTCAAAATGATTTCATTTTTTACCTTTTGACGGTCACCCTCACTACCACTTTATGGCAGGAGTGATTTTGCCCCCCTCCCCTCCCCTCAGGGTATTTGGCGATATCCAGAGGATAATTTGGGCTGTCACAACTGTGGAGAGAGGTTTGCCACTGGCATCTGGACCATCTATAAACATTAGCTAGAGAACATCCTTTTAGGTTGATCCAAAAGCTTTTTCTCCAGAAGCAGGGAAAATAAAGCAGACTGTCCCATGATTTTGTATCCTAAATGGAAGTCTTATTTGATAATACATGTGTTTTTTTGTCAAGCACCAGCACTTTAGATACATTATGTCTCATGTTTATCATAATAAGATAAGGATTATTGTGCCCATTTACATGTGGAGAAAGTGAAGAGAAGAGGTTAAGACACAATCTGAAGGTTACCTGAGCAGGTAGTACCACTAGCATTTGAATGCAAGTGTTTTGACTCCTAACATATTCTATCTCACTGCATCCTTCTATCAACTGCTTTGTGTACATATAACAAATTTTTCTAAAACTGTAATTGTAAAAGATGATTATGAGTTTCAAAAAGTTTTATGTGCCTGGTTGCAGAGTAAGGACATGGACCATATCTATTATATATTCTTGCTCCTATTTTTCAAGTTACTATTTATATTTAAAAAAAAATTTAATGTTTATTTATTTTTGAGAGACAGAAAGACAGAGAGCAAACAGGGGATTGGGCAGAGAGAGAGGGAGACACAGAATTCCAAGCAGCATCCCGGCTCTGAGCTGTCATCACAGAGCCCAAAGTTGGGCTTAAACACATAACTTGAGCAGAAGTTGGATGCTTAGCTGACTCAGCCACCCAGGCATACCTCAATTTACTATTTCAAGATCAGTGAATCTTTAAAAACACAGGAGAATATTTCATTATTCTAACTAGTAAACAATGGAAAATAACACACTTTTTGTTTACCTTGACTATTTGTATGAATTCTATTTCAGAGGAACTGAATAGTTGATGAAGAGAAGTTTTCTTTGGCCTTTTTTTTTTTTGGTATGCATCTTTTTTAAATTAATAAACCTCATTTTCTAGAGCAGTTTTAGATTCATAGCAAAAATAAGCAGAAAGTACAGTTTCCATTACCACCCCTCACCCTCATCACTCTGCTAAACTTGCCCCCCTCAGTATTCCCCACCACAATGACACATTTATTTCAATCGATGAACCTACATTGATGCATTATCATAAGAAGTTGACAGTTTACATTAAGGTTCATTCTTCGTATGGTGCTTACTGTCTATGGGTTTTGACAAAGATGATAATGACATATAGCCAACACTGTTGTATCATACAGAATAGTTTCACTGCCCTAAATATCCTCTGTTCTCTAAGTATCCCCCTCTCTCATATAACCCCTGGCAACTAATTGTTTCTTTGAATATTGTTTCTATAGTTTTGCTTTTTCCAGAATATCGTATAGTTGGAATCATGCAGTATATATAATCTTTTCAGCCTGGCTTCTTTCATTTAATAATATGAATTTAAGTTTCCTCCATATCTTTTCATGGCTTAAGAGTTCCTTTCCTTTTAGTACCAAATAAAATTCCATTGTCTGGTTGTATTATATTTATTCATTCACCTACTGAAGGACATCCTGGCTGCTTTCAAGTTTTGGCAATTATGTTAAAGCTGCTTTAAACATCTGTGTGCAGGTCTTTGTGTGGACATAGGTTTTTAGTTATTTTGGATAAATATCAGGAAGCACAATTGTGGAATCCTGTGGGAGGAGGATGCTTAGTTTTGTAAGAAACTATCAAATGGTCTTCCAAAGGGACCATATCATTTTGCATTCCAAACAGCAGTAAACGGGAGCTCATGTTCCTCCATATCCTCTTCAGCATCTGGTGTTGTCACTGTTCTGAATTTTGGCCAGTCTAGTAGGTGTATGGTGGCATCTCGCTATCATTTTAATTTGGATTTCCTTAATGACATATGGTGTTGAGTATCTTAAATGTTTATTTGTTTAATTTTATTTTTGAGAAAGAGAGAGAGAGAGAGAGAGAAAGAGAGAGAGAGTGAGAGTATGGGAGGGGCAGAGAGAGAGGGAGACACAGAATCTGAAGCTGGCTCTAGGCCCTGAGCTGTCAGCACAGAGCCCGATGCTGGGCTTGCTTGAACTTGCAAACTGTGAGTTCATGACCTGAACAGAAGTTAGATGCTTAACAGACTGAGCCACCTAGGAGCCCCTGATGTTGAATATCTTTCCACGTACTTTCATGGCATCTGTTCAGGTCTCTTGCTTATTTTAAAATTAGGTTGTTCATTTTCTTATTGTTGAGTTTTAAAAGTTCTTTGTATATTTTGGATAACAGTTCTTTATCAGATATGTATTTTGCAAATATTTTCTCCCAGTCTGTGGGTTGTCTTCTCATTCTCTTGACATTGTCTTTTATGGAGCAGAAGTTCTTAATTTTAATAAAGGCCGATTTATCAATTATTTCTTTCATGGATTGTGCCTTTGGTGTTATACCCATAACCTCACTGCCATACCCGAGACCATTTAGGTTTTTTTCTATGTTATCTTCTAAGAGTTACATAATTTTTCACTTTACATTTAGCTCTGTGATTTATTTTGAGTTAATTTTTGTTAAGGGTGTAAGGTTTGTATATAGATTCATTTTTTTTTAGCATATAGATGTCCAGTTGTTCTAGCACCATTTGTTGAAAAGACTATCTTTGCTTCACTGAATTACCTTTGTTCCTTTGTCAAAGTGATGTTGACTTTATTACGTGGGTCTGTTTCTGGGTTCTTTGTCCTGTTCTATTGATCTAGTCATTTTTCTTTAATCAGTATCATGAAGTCTCAGGTATTATAGCTTCATAGTAGGTCTTAAAATTTGGTACTGTTAGTCCTCTGACTTTATTCCTCTCCTTCAATATCAAGTTGGCTATTCTGGGTCTTTTGCCTCTCCATATAAACTTTAGATCAGTTTGTTAATATCCACAAAATAACTTGCAGGTATTTTGATTGGGATTGCATTGAATCTATAGTTTAAGTTTGGAAAAACTTACATCATGATATTACATCATGATAATCTTGAGACTGCCTACTCCTGAATATGGAATATTGCTTCATTTATTTATCTTTTGTCACAATTTTATAATTTTCCTCACATTGATCATATATATATATATATACACGATCAATATATATATGTATATATATGTATATATATGTATATATATGTATATATATGTATATATATGTATATATGTATGTGTGTGTATATATATGTATATATATGTGTGTGTATATATATGTATATATATATATGTATTTTTTTGAGGCAGGGAGGATTGCTGATATAAGTGGTAGTGTTTTTAATTTCAAATTCCAATTGTTTACTACTGGTATATAAGAAAGTGATTGACCTTTTAATCTTAACTTGTATTTTGCAATCTTGCTCCTATTGCTTATTAGTTCTAAGACTGTTTCATCAGTTCTTTACAGTTGTGTTATCTGTAAACAAAAAGAGTTTTATTTCTCCCCTCCCAATCTCTAAACTTTTTATTTGATTTTTTTGTCTTATGGCATTAGCTAGGGCGTCCAGTATGAGGTTGAAAAACAGTTAGTAAAAAAGTTTCAAGTTTCTCATCATTGATATGAAGCTATTAACTGTACATTTTTCTTATAGATGTTCTTTATCAAGTTGAAGATTTTCCCTTCTATTCCTACTTTGGTGAGAGGGTGTTTGTTTGTTTTATCGTGAATGAATGTTGGATTTTGTCAAATGGATTTCCATACCTTTACTAATATGATCATGTAGTTTTCCTTCTTTAGCCCAAAAATGTGATTACATTAATTGTTTTTTAAATGTTGAGCCGGACTTTCATACCTGGAATAAATCCTATTTGGTTGTGGTATATAATTCTTTTTAGACATTGTTGGATTTATTTGCTGATATTTTGTTGAGGACTTTTGCATCAATGTTTAAGAGATATTTGGCCTATAGTTCTTTTGTAATGTCTTTGTCTGATTTTGGTATTAGAGTAATGCTGGCCTCCCTGGTTGATTTCTGTTTTAGAAGTCTATTAACGACTGATTCAATTTCTTTAATAGATATAGATTGTCAGATTGTCTATTCCTTCATGTGTGACTTTTGGCGGATTTTGTCTTTCAAGTAGTTATTTTAAGTTAGGTTACAAATTTCTGAAAGATGTTCATAGTATTCTCTTATGTGACCATATGGTTTCTACTGATGTGCCCTCTTTATTTCTGATGTTAGTAATTTGTGTCATCTCTCTTTTTTCTTAGTTAGCCTGGCTAGAGGTTTATCAATTTTATCAATTTTTTGAAAGCACCAGATTTTGGCTTTGTTAATTTTTCTCTTTTGCTTTTTGCTTTCAATTTTATTGAATTCTGCTCTAATTTTAATTATTTCTTTTCTTTCCACTTCCTACTTTGAACTTAATCTGCCCTTATTTTTCTAGTTTCCTCAGTTGGAATAATAGATTACCAATTTTAGATCTTTATTATTTTCTCATAAATACATTCAATGCTAAGAAATTTCCCTCCGCACACTACAAATTTTTATATTATATTTTCACTTTCATTTTAGTTCAAAATATTTTAAAATTTATCTTGAGATTTTTTTCTTATACTTATGTATTGTTTAGATGTATTTTATTTAATCTGCAAATATTTAGGGGAATTGCCAGCTGTATTTCTGTTATTGATTTCCAGTTGAATTCCATTATAGTCTGAGACCAGATATGATATTATTTCTATTTTTAAAATTTGTTAAGATGTGTTTTATGACTCAGAATGTGTTCTATCTTGATGGATATTCTATGTGACCTTGAGAAAAACAATTGTTGTTGCTGGATGAAGTAGTCTATATATGTCAACTATATTCAGTTGCTTGATGATATTGTTGGATTAAACTATGTCTTACTGATTTTCTGCCTGCTGTCTCTGCTCATTTCTGATTCAGGGGTGTGAAAATTTCCAAATATGATGATAGATTCATCTATTTCTCCTCATGGCTCTATCAGTTTTGGTCTCACACATTTTAATCCCGTGATGTTAGGTGCATGCATGTCAACAGTTGTCTTCTTATAGAACTGACCACTCTATCATTATGTATTGCCCCTCTTTAACTTTGATAACTTTCCTTGTTCTGACATTTGCTCTGTTTGGAGTACATATAGCTATTCCCACTTTCTTTTGATTAGCTTATTATGGTATTTCTTTTTCCCTTAATTTTTAATCTATATTTCTATTTATATTTAAAGTGGGTTTCTTGGGGCGCCTGGGTGGCTTAGTCGGTTAAGCGACCGGCTTTCGTTTAGGTCATGATCTCGCGGTTCGTGGGTTCGAGCCCCGCATCGGGCTCTGTGCTGACTGCCAGCTCAGAGCCTGGAGCCTATTTCAGAGTCTGTGTCTCCCTCTCTCTCTGACCCTCCCCTGCTCACGCTGTCTCTCTCTCTCTCCTAGAAATAAATAAAAATATTTAAAAAAATAAAGTGGGTTTCTTGTAGACAACATACAGTTGAATCTTATTTTCTGACCCATTCTGACAATCTGTCTTTTAATTGGGTATTTAGGCTATCGATGTTAAAGTGATTATTGATATAGTTGGATTAACTACCATATGTACCATATTGGTTACTGTTTTCTCTTTGTTGCCCTGGTTCTTTGGTCCTATTTTTGCCTTCTTTTTTATCTGTCTTTTGTGGTTTTAATTGAACATTTCAGACAATTCAATTTTCTCTCCCTTCTTAAGCATATCAGTTATATTCCTTTTTCCTCCTTCATTTTTGGCGATTGGACTATAGTTTACAATATGTATTTAAAACTAATCATAGTCCACTTTCAAATAACACTTGTACTGCTTCATGACAGCATCATTGCTGTCATTTATTTCACTTATACCCAGGTATATGTAAGCATATGTGAGTACATGTGTAAAAGCAAGTGCTTATTTGTACATATATATTGCTGTTATTTTGAACATATGTGTACATATATTATTGCTATTATTTTGAACAAACTTTTAAGTATTATATTAATTGTCCAACAGTTCTTGATATTGTGTTGTATTTATTTTTAGCCTTTATTTCTTTTTGTTTATTTCTTTTTGTTTTCACTTTTTGAATTTTCTGTTGTCATATCCTGAAGTTCAGAGATTCTTTCCTTGTCTGTGTCCAGTCTACTAATGAGCCCATCAAAGGCATTCTTCATTTCTGTTACAGTGGATTTTTCCCCCCAGCAATTCTTTTTGATTCTTTCTTAGAAATTTCATCTCTCTGCTTACATTATCCATTTGCTTTTGCATGTAGTCTATTTTTTTTTTTATTAAAGTCCATAGCATGCTAATCACAGTTTTAAAAAATTCCTGGCTTAATAATTCCAACATTTTTGCTATATCTGACACTGTTCTGATGCTTCTGATGCAATCTCTTCAAATTGCTTTTTGTTTTGGCTTGTTTGCTTTTGTCTTTAAGTTTGCCTTGTGATTTGTTGTTGGTCTTATAAAAAAAAGTGGACATAATGTATTGGATAAAAGAAACTGGTACATAAGCCTAATGTAATGGTGAGGTATGAGGACAGAAAAGTGTTTTGTAGTCTTATGATTAAGTCTCGGTCTTTTAGTGAGCCTGGGCTTTTTGACTGTGAACATACCAGTGCTTCTCACCACCACCACCCCTTAGTGAGAAAGAATGCAATAGAATGGGCTGGAGTTGGGGATTTCTATTCTCCCAGGTTGGTTAGGTTGTGGTAAAACCCCAGCATTTTAGCTCTAGTAGAATACTGTCCCCGAGGGCAGACCTTGGTAACAAAAATGGAATACTCAGGTATGCTTCAAAATGGTTGTTTTCCTCTCTTCTTGCTGGAGCATGAGGGGATTTTTCTCTGCTACAGCTCCTGGAGTAAAACGCACAAACCTGTGGTCCCCCTCCCTCCCCAAGTGAAACTTTTGGAGTTTTTAACTCTGAGGTGTCCATGCTTTGCCGCCAATAATTTGTCACTTATTGTTCAGATTTGCCTACCCTGACACTGAACCCCACAGAGTTGTCTGCTTGTGGGTCTCTGCTTTCATAAGTAGTGGCTTTCTGTATCCATCAGTCAGTCTCTCCAATTTTAATGACAGAAGTTTGCCCTGTAGAGAGAGGGCAAGATGGCGGAGAAGTAAGGAGCTCCGTACTTGCACTCGCGCCCATACATCACACAGAAAAGATCAGAAGCCATTGGAAACCTTACAAAACCTGAGAGATTGGGAGAAAAAAGACGCAGAATCCACTGAGAGAGCCTTCTAACCGGGCTCGGGCTCAGAACACCCTGCGGGCAAGCCCCCGCCCATGCGCGCCAGCCTGACCCAGAGAAGGAAGCAGCGATTCTGACTCCGCCCCCAGAGCTCGGCAGGGGGCCTGGAATTGCCCGAGGGGGTTGCCTGGGAAGCTGTGTCTAAGGCAACTTCAGCAGGCGCGCGGATGGGGATTTGGAGATTGGAACTGGCCTGGGTTGAAGAGTGCAACCAACTTCGGCTGCGCCCCCGGTACGGGGAGTTTACACGCCCAAAAAAGCGAGGAGCAGCGCTTGGTTCAAGAAGTGACTGGAACACCGCCACTCTCCTCCCCACAGCCGCCAAGGCAGAGCTCCCGCCTGAGGCACTGGATCCCGCCCCGCCCATCCCTGCCTGAGAGGTGCCCTCCTCCCTTTTTTTTTTCTTCCCTTTTTTCTTTTTGTTTTTTTTTCCTTTTTTTTCTTTCTTTTTTTTTCTTTTTTTCCCTTTTTTACTCTTTCTTTTTTTCGTCTTTTTCTCTTTTCTCTCTTTTTTCCCCAGAACACTGACCTGATTAACTCTGGTCGCCAGCTTGCTTAAACGATCACGAGTCCATTGTGTAAATGTAAATTCTACACCTACTGACATTTTCAGCTATTTCTCTCAGGAGTAATTAGACTATATAGTTTCTCTGGATAATTCCAGCACCCTTCTCTCACCTATCCAACCATATTCTACCCTTTACCTCTTTGAAAAAAGCTTCTTATCCCTTCTGCCTGTTCATTCTATTTCCAATTGTGTCTCATCCCGCCCTGCTTTCTCTCTGTTTCTCTATGCTCCTCAACCAGCACTGCATACACACGGCTATTTAACTGTAGCTGGGAAATCTGGTTATATCCTTTAAACCGTTCTTTGTCCATCGGTTTTCTTCTTTTTTCCTTTTCCTTTCCCCTTTTTGACCCTTTTATGTATTTTATACTCCCTATTATTCGCCCTCCCTCCTCCATCTTTTCTCTTAACTTTTTCGTTTTCCCTCCCGCTTTGCATGTTAGTTGAATTAGCCTGTGCGTTTGTGTGCTCCTGCTCCCTGTGTGTTTGTCTGTCTGTTTTCTTTTCCAGGGCTACCTCAAGAAACAAGCTAGAGTGCACAAGGTGGAGAGTCCCAAATATCACTACGAATAGGAAAATAAAATAACCAAGGTCCCAACAAGAGAGACCAGGGGATACCATTCAAAAAACACTCTCTGAAAGGGTAGGCCCTGGAAAGTCAAAGAGCCTTCTTGGATATAGCAGTGCTCATAGAAACAGAGAGAATAATAGGTCTTTAAAACCAACAAGAGCCGGAAAGCTAACTAAAATGACGAAACGAAAGACCTCTCCTCCAAAGAAACTCCAAGAAGAAATGACAGCTAATGAACTGCTCAAAACAGATATCAGCAGCATCACTGAACAAGATTTTAGAATAATAATGGTAAAATTAATAGCTGGGCTTGAAAAAAACATAGGGGACATCAAAGAAACTATGGCTACAGACAGAATGGAAAATAAAAATAGGCATGAAGAATTAAAAAATGCGATAAATGAGATCCATAATAAATTAGAGGCCTCCAATGCACGGATTGAAGAGGCAGAAAGGAGAATAAGTGATTTAGAAGACACCATTATAGAAAAACAAGAAGCTGACAAAAAAAGAGACAAACTGATCCAGGAACAGGAAAGAAGAATTCGAGAGCTCAGCGATACGGTCAAACGCAACAATATCCGTATCATAGGAATCCCAGAAGAGGAAGAGAGAGGGAAAGGTGCTGAAGGAGTCCTGGAACAAATTATAGCAGAGAACTTCCCCGACCTGGGGAAGGAAGTAAATGTGGAAGTACAAGAGGCTCAGAGGACTCCCCTCAGACGTAACCTGAATCGATCTTCTGCACGACATATCATAGTGAAAATGGCCAAATACAAGGACAAAGAGAGAATTTTGAAAGCAGCTAGGGAGAAAAGGGCCCTAACATACAAAGGGAAACCTATCAGAGTGGTGACAGACCTATCTACTGAAACTTGGCAGGCTAGAAAGGAATGGCAGGAAATCTTCAATGTGATGAACAGTAAAAATATGCAGCCAAGAATCCTCTATCCAGCAAGCCTGTCATTCAAAATAGAAGGAGAGATAAAAACCTTTCCAAATAAACAGAAATTGAAAGAATTTGTCACCACGAAGCCAGCCCTACAAGAAATCCTGAGGGGGATGCTCTGAAGGAAAGGTTGCAAGGAACAAAGATACCAGAGACACCACCACAAACATGAACCCTACAAAAGATACAAAGACTCTAAACCCACATATTTCAATAATAACACTGAATGTAAATGGGCTGAATGCTCCAATCAAAAGACATAGGGTAGCAGAATGGATTAAAAAACAAAATCCATCAATATGCTGTCTACAAGAAACTCATTTTAGACGGGAAGATACCTTCAGATTAAAAGTAAGGGGATGGAGAAATATATATCATGCTACAGGAAATCAAAAGAAAGCCGGAGTAGCGATACTTATATCAGACAAACTGGACTTTAAATTAAAGACAATCACAAGAGATGAAGAAGGGCACTACATAATAATTACAGGGTCCATCCATCAGGAAGAACTAACAATCATAAATGTCTACGCACCGAATATGGGAGCACCTAAATATCTAAAACAATTAATCACAAACAGAAACAAGCTTATAGATAAGAATGTGCTAATAGCAGGGGACTTTAATACTCCGCTTACAGCAATGGATAGGTCAACCAGACAGAAAATCACTAAAGAAATAATGGACTTGAAAGACACATTGGACCAGATGGATCTGACGGATATATTTAGAACTTTACATCCTGAGGCCAGGGAATTTACTTTCTTCTCAAGTGCGCATGGCACATTCTCCAAGATAGATCACATACTGGGACATAAAGCAGCCCTCAATAAATATAAAAGAATAGAGATCATACCATGCACACTGTCAGATCACAATGCTTTGAAACTTGAAATCAATTACAGGAAGAAGTCTGGAAAACCGCCAAAAACATGGAGGTTAAAGAACACCCTTCTAAAGAATGAATGGGCCAATCAGGCAATTAGAGAGGAAATTAAAAAATATATGGAAACAAATGAAAATGAAAACACAACAATTCAAAATCTATGGGATGCGGCCAAGGCAGTCCTAAGAGGAAAGTACATTGCTCTCCAGGCCTATTTCAAGAGATTAGAAAAAGCACAAGTCCAAAATCTAACAGCTCACCTAAAGGAGCTAGAGGCAGAGCAACAAGAACGCCCTAAACCCAGTAGAAGAAGAGAAATAGTAAAAATTAGAGCAGAAATAAACAACATAGAGACCAAAGAAACAATTGAACAGATCAATGAAACCAAGAGTTGGTTTTTTGAAAAAGTAAACAAAATTGACAAACCTCTAGCCAGGCTTATCAAAAAGAAAAGAGAGAGCACCCAAATAGACAAAATTATGAATGAAAATGGACTTATTACAACCAACCCCTCAGAAATACAAGCAATTATCAGGGAATACTATGAAAAATTATATGCCAACAAATTGGACAACTTAGAAGAAATGGACAAATTCCTAAACACACACTCACTACCAAAATTCACACGGGAAGAAATAGAAAACCTGAACAGACCCATAACGAGTGAAGAAATCGAATCAGTGATCAAAAATCTCCCAACAAATAAGAGCCCTGGACCTGATGGTTTCCCTGGGGAATTCTACCAGACATTTAAAACAGAATTAATCCCAATTCTTCTCAAGCTATTCCAAAAAATAGAAGTCGAAGGAAAACTCCCGGACTCATTTTATGAAGCCAGCATCACTCTGATTCCCAAGCCAGACAGAGATCCAGCAAAAAAAGAGAACTATAGGCCAATATCCTTGATGAATACGGATGCAAAAATTCTCAACAAGATCCTTGCAAATCGAATCCAGCAGCATATCAAAAGAATCATCCACCAAGATCAAGTGGGATTCATTCCTGGGTTACAGGGCTGGTTCAACATTCGCAAATCAATCAATGTGATCCATCATATCAATAAAAGAAAAGATAAAAACCATATGATCCTGTCAATAGATGCAGAAAAAGCATTTGACAAAATACAGCATCCCTTCTTAATAAAGACTCTCGAGAAAGTTGGGATAGAAGGAACCTACTTAAACATCATCAAAGCCATCTATGAGAAGCCTTCAGCTAACATCATCCTCAACGGGGAAAAACTGAGAGCTTTCCCCCTGAGATCAGGAACACGACAGGGATGTCCACTCTCACCACTGTTGTTTAACATAGTGCTGGAAGTCCTAGCATCAGCCATCAGACAACAAAAGGAAATCAAAGGCATCAGAATTGGCAAAGAGGAAGTCAAACTTTCACTCTTCGCAGATGACATGATACTCTACATAGAAAACCCGACAGACTCCACCAGAAGCCTACTAGAACTGATCCAAGAATTCAGCCAAGTTGCAGGGTACAAAATCAACGTACAGAAATCGGTTGCATTTTTATACACCAATAATGAAGCAACAGAAAGAGAAATCAAGAAACTGATCCCATTCACAATTGCACAAAAAACCATAAAATACCTCGGAATAAACCTAACCAAGGATACAAGAGATCTGTATGATGAAAACTATAGAAAACTTATGAAGGAAATTGAAGAAGACACAAAGAAATGGAAAAACATTCCATGCTCATGGATAGGAAGAATAAATATAGTTAAGATGTCATTACTACCTAAAGCACTCTACACATTCAATGCAATTCCAATCAAAATTGCACCAGCATACTTCTCAAAACTAGAACAAACTATCCAAAAATTTGTATGGAACCACAAAAGACCCCGAATAGCCAAAGTAATACTGAAAAATAAAACCAAAACGGGAGGTATCACCATCCCAGACTTCAGCCTCTACTACAAAGCTGTCATCCTCAAGACAGTATGGTATTGGCACAAAAACAGACACATAGACCAATGGAACAGAATTGAGAACTCAGAAGTGGACCCAAAAGTATACAGCCAACTGATCTTTGACAAAGCAGGAAAGAATATCCAATGGAAAAAAGACAGCCTTTTTAACAGATGGTGTTGGGAGAACTGGACAGCAACATGCAGAAGAATGAAACTAGATCATTTTCTCACACCATGCACAAAAATCAACTCAAAATGGATAAAGGACCTGAACGTGAGACAGGAAACTATCAACACCCTAGAGGAGAAAGCAGGAAACAACCTCCTTGACCTCCACCGCAGCAACTTCTTACTTGACACATCCCCAAAAGCAAGGGAATCAAGAGCAAAAATAAACTGTTGGGACCTCATCAAGATTAAAAGCTTCTGCACAGCCAAGGAAACAACCCAGAAAATTAATAGGCAACCAACGGAATGGGAAAAGATAGTTGCAAATGACATATCAGATAAAGGGTTAATATCCAGAATCTATAAGGAACTCACCAAACTACACGCCCGAAAAACAAACAACCCAGTGAAGAAATGGGCAGAAGACATGAACAGACACTTCTCCAAAGAGGACATCCAGATGGCCAACAGACACATGAAACGATGCTCAGCATCCCTCCTCATCAGGGAAATACAAATCAAAACCACACTGAGATACCACCTCACGCCAGTCAGAGTGGCTAAAATGAGCAAATCAGAGAACTCTAGATGCTGGCGAGGATGTGGAGAAACGGGCACCCTCCTACACTGTTGGTGGGAATGTAAACTGGTACAGCCCCTCTGGAAAACAGTGTGGAGGTTCCTCAGGAAACTAACAATAGAACTCCCTTATGACCCAGCAATAGCACTGCTAGGAATTTACCCAAGGGATACAGAAATGCTGAGGCATAGGAGCACATGTACCCCAATGTTCATAGCAGCACTCTCCACAATAGCTAAAACATGGAAAGAGCCTAAGTGTCCATCAACAGATGAATGGATCAAGAAGATGTGGTTTATCTATACCATGGAATACTACATGGCAATGAGAAACAATGAAATCTGGCCATGTGTAGCAACATGGATGGACCTTGAGGGTGTTATGCTGAGCGAAATAAGTCAGGCAGAGAAGGACAAATATCATATGTTTGCACGTATAGGAGGATTAGGAGGAACTTGACGGAGGAACAAGGGGGAGAAGAAGGGCGGAAATGGTGGGGGAAAGGGAGAGAGGCAAAGCATGAGAGACTCTTGAATGCTGACAAAAACTGAGGACTGATGGATGTGGGGGGGAGGGAAATGGGCATGGAGGAGGGCACTTGTGGGGATGAGCACTGGGTGTTATGTGGAAACTAATTTGACAATAAACTCTTTGTAAAGAAAAAAAAAAAGAATAGATCTAAAAAAAAAAAAAAAAGAATTTTGCCCTGTGACCTCACTTCTCTTCTAGATCCAAGAAAAGTTGATGATTTTTGGTCTGTTTAGTTTTTTACTTGTTGATAGGTTGGAGTGCTGACTTCTAAGCTCCCTACATGTTGGACCAGAAATGGGAGGTTGGGAGGTTTTTCTTTAAGGAAGGATTTCAACTAATAAGTGTGGGGAAATGATAAAATCAGGATATGATCATTATCTAGGGAATGATCATCAATAATTGTGAAAACAGGTGAAAAGCTGACAGGAAGTTTTAAATGGATCATTCAGGATAACACCCTGATGAGTCATAACAACCAAAACAGTGTGCACGATAGAAAGTATACATCACTACTTGTGAGGTAATCTTGCCAAAATCTTGAACATTATTTTTATCCAGCCTCAAGGTCTTATTATTAGCTCATAGGAGAGGAGAAAGAAAGACTTGCTAGGTGACACCAAAGGGGATACCATCAGCTAAAGCCAGAGTATGAAAAATTCTACCGAAAGAACTCTCTGCTTCTTAAGCAAGTGTGTTGGGAGAAAAAAAAGAAAGAAAATAAAGTGTGTGTGGGGGGGAGGGAACATATAGATTCAGAAAAGATCTAATAGCTTTTTCAATCTGTGGTTTTGATTGGATTCCAATTAAAAAAATCAACTATAAACAATAAATTATGAGACAACAGGGAAGATTTGGATGTTAACTGGATATTAGACAGTGTTGAGACTTTTTTGTGATAATTGCACTGCAATTAGCTGTGAAAAAAAAAACCTTTGTTTTTTAGAGGCATATGTTGAAGTGTTTATTACTGCAGTGAAATTATGCCTCATTTGTTGATCATAATCCATAAAGGTAGGAAAGAATAGGAAAGTATCATAGAGTTTATTTGGTAAAGAAAAATTTCATTTGTTGTTAAAGGGACAAATTCAGAGAGGCTAAGGACCTTATTCATTGAGATCAAGTACAAGAGGAAGCTAAACTGAAATTAAAATTAATTGCTGATTTTTATTCCAGTACATAAAAAATAGAACATTTTAAATAGTCATAATCTTTTTTTTTAATGTTTTATTTATTTCTGAGAGAGAGAGAGAGAGAGAGAGAGAGAGATCGAGCATGAGCAGGGGAGGGTCAAAGAGAGAGGGAGATACAGAATCTGAAACAGGCTCCAGGCTCTGAGCTGGCTGTCAGCACAGAGCCTGACACGGAGCTCGAACCCACGAACTGTGAGATCATGACCTGAGCCGAAGTCGGACGCTTAACCGACTGAGCCACCCAGGCGCCCCTAAATATTCATAATCTTAATTGTATTGATTTGTTTAACAAAACAAAAATAAAAAAATAAAAAATAAAAATCTCTAGCTAAATAATGACAGACTTTTAATCAGTTGAGTTATGAACTAATCGCATTTTACTTAAATTGTATGAAATGCAAACTATAAAAGACCTAAAATTTTCTTTCCTTTGTTAGCTGTTTCTTCCCAGGGAAACAAAATTTATACAAAAAGTGTGTATCTTTGCATGTTAGTACCATTTCAGTATTGTACTGATCATATTTGGACCATTTATTGTGTTGCCAGGTTCCCATATCCCCTCACTGTGGTTTTTCATTAATACTGGCAATTTTTCATAAATCTAACTTTACTCCAGTTACTTCATAACTTGAGTTTCCTAAATAGTTTCTTGAAAGTGACTAGCTGATACGATAAAGTAATTTCTGTTGAGACGTTAATGGATGCTAACAATTTATTGGATGTCGGTGTGCCATTGTTCTGAAATATCTTAAATAGTAATAAGGGAATTTAGGCAAATGTGGTAGACTGGTCATAACGAGGAATATCTTTATCTTTTTAATTTTTAAAAAGTATTTGTTTATTTATAAGGGAGGAGGGGCAGAGAGAGATTGATGGAGAGAGAGAATCTCAAGCAGGCCTGCCAAGTTGGGGCCTGATGTGAGGCTTGATCTCACAAACTGTGAGATCATGACCTGAGCCAAATTCAATAGTTGGATGCTTAAAATTCAGAGCCATTCAGGCGCCCCTACTAGGAATATTTTTAAATGATGGGTGGGAAACTTTTAGTGTTTCTTACATAATATTACATGCAACATATAACCTTCTAATATTTGGGGTCATTCTTAATCCCATTCATTTCAATATTTAGCTATTGTTCACTATTTTTAAAAATATATTTATTTTTATTTGACTATAGTTGACACACAATGTCATGTTAGTTTCAGGTGTACAGCAGTGATCTGACAAGTTTACACATTATACTATGTTCACCAAAGTATAGTTACCGTTTGTCCCATTACATCATCATGATGTCATTGACTATGTTTCTTAGGCTCTGCTTTTTATTCTTGTGACTTACTCATTCCATAACTGGAAGCCAGTATCTCCTCTCCTTTACCCATTTTTGCCTAACTCCTCACCACTCCCTTCACTCTGGCAACCATCAGTTTGTTCTTCATATTTAAAATCATGACACTGCATTTTGTTTATTCATTTTTTTAAGATTTCACTTATGAGTGGAAATATATGGTGTTTATTTGTTCAGTCTGACGTATAATACCCTCTAGGTCCATCCATGTGATCGGTAATATTTCTAACTTTAAGGGGCAGAAATAATCAAATTATGGTTGAAATGAGTCATTATATTGATATGCTGTAATTTAGTTCCTTTTGCTATCCATCAAACACTGATAAGAATAACTCTTGGTTAGTTTCCTTCAAAGTAGCTGCCAAAACATCTACCATTAATTTTTTTACTTCAGGTGTACAATGTATTTACCAAAATAACTTTGAAAACCAGTGAAAGTGAAAATAAAAGTTTTCATTTATCATTACCATTATAAAGCTTTTATTTTTCACTTCACTTAAGTGATAAAGGAAGAAGCAAAACTGTATAAATAAGGCTTAAATACTTTTTTGTTATTTTTTAAATTTACAAGAACTTTAGAAAAAATATGAACTAAATTCTCTTCCACTGAGAAAAAATTGAATTCTCTTTCACATCTTTTTTTTGGTTTTTGTTTTCATTTTTCTTTCTTAGTATTTATTTTCCTCTTCTACTGATTGGATGAGTTCTGTGATGACAGGACATATTGTTTTGGTAAGTGACTTTCCTTCTAGATTACATAATCTTGCTGCTCCTTTAGTAAAATAGCTAATATATAACTCCAAAAAGGAACTAGAATGCATGTCAAAAGAAAACATTATTTCTGTGGTAGACCAAAGGCTAACTTTAAGTTAATTACTTTATAAAGGCTAACTTGAAGTTAGACACAAGCTCGTTTTAAGGTAATTTAATTTCTTTTTATCAGGTAATTACTTTTTGTTAAAAAAAAACCTTTTAACTTTATGTTGAAAAAAAACTAAAAAAGCAAAAAACCCAGATGTTAGAGATTCTAGAAGGAAAAGGACACAAAAGTCAAATTATAATAATGAATCTTCACATATAAATATATTTGAAAAGTAGTTAAAGCAATATATGAGTAAGATATTATTACTATTGTACTGATGAGTGGGGTAGGTAGGTAGTGCAGAAGTTGGGAAAAAGTAACAACTGAAATTTGAGATCTGGGTTTGAATTTTGACAGCATTTTATTTTCTTTAAGACAGGATAAATCAACCACTTGGGTTACTCAGTTTTCTTATCTACAATACAATACTAATTAGAGGTGTGCTGAAGCCTATTCACACTGGCTTGCAAAAGCCAATTGTTAAATTTTTAGGAATTTGGAGATATAATTTTAAAAATTCTTATTATTAAAATTAAATTATATAAACTTCTAATTAAGTAAGTAATGTTAAACTCAAAAGTAACAGATTTTCAAAATTCAAGACTTCTTAATTATTTTGCTACATTTTAGTATTACATTTGCTTTTGAAATTATTTATGTCAATGATACCTATAGGATAGAAATAATACATAATAGTACATACTGTATACAAATTGACAATTTGTCTGATTTATATCAGGTTTTAATTTATCATTTTGTTGATTTCTAGAATTAAGAAAGTGATGGTGAATGTTAACATGGTGGCTTATATTTAGAAGAGTATCATGTTTGTACCTGCTACGTGGTGAATAGCATAAAAAAGCTGAGGAAATGTTCCTCTAGTCTTTGAAAACAATTATCCACGTCAACAAAATAGGTGCTTACTTATTGGTGAATGAATGAAATCTGACATATGTCTTTTAAAATTTTTATCTTACTCATTAACCTAAATAAAATATCAATTACATTCATGTCAGAACTGAACTGGTTTCTTGATTGCAGCTGTAGGTTGTCTACAGATAGAGATGGATAAAAGTCAATCAAAGCATTTGTGAGAATCAGATGGTTATAAGGAACTTACAATAAAAAATATTTTATATTTTATTATTATTTAAGTGTGATAAAATACCTACAACATGTCTCATGGTATCTGCTACATAGATAATGGCTGCTGATGTTACCTGTAAGTACTTACTTTTAATGTAGTGAAGGAGAAATTGAGAAGCAGAGATGGATTCATCAGGGAAAGTTTGTAGAGTAAGTACGCTTTGTGATAGGGTTTGAAGAAGAGTTATGAATTGAGATAGCCTCACACTGATAGCTAGATGTTCAGTTTCATCATTCTTTGTTTAAATAGCTTGCCTATAATTTTCAGCTCAGATAGGCTGGTTTATTTTATTAGAACCACAGGGAGTTTTTAAAACATAGATTCTTGGATTTCAGAGCCAACCTACTAATCGAAATCTCCAGGGACTGGGAACACATCCCTGATAATCCCGGGGGAGCTGGTCCAGTTACCCCGGAGGACAGGGTTTGGAAACTATTAGAAAATAAGGATGGGAATCCTGAGTTCTGGATTCAAATTCCGCATCTGCTTTCACCTAGTGCTGTGAACTTGGGCAAGTTACTTGACCTCTCCATACTTTGGTTTTTCCAACTCTAAAGTGGAAGCAAAGAGAAAACAGTAACAAACTTGTAATATATAAGAAGAAAGATGATATTCAGTATTGCTAACATAGAAAAATATCCTATGGTTATGTGCCCATAGTCTACCAAATTCTGTCAGCATATCTATTGCTGTTTGAATCATATCTCAATCCTTCTCTTTCTCCTGTGAATGAAATTTGCCACATAGTGATGCTAATATTTTTTTAAGAATTTTATTTTATTTCTTTTAATTCTGTGAGAAAAATACCTGCTTCTTACTGGACAAATTACTGACTATATTTCTAATTTAAAATGATCAATTGTAAATTGTTTATTGCTGAAGGACAAAGACTAAAATTTTGTGTATTATTATTAAACTCTATTTTTGTTTCAAATTTGCCTACGGCATTTAAGTCTCATATGAGTATTATGTAGTGGGATTTATAATCGTGAATCCTATCTGTATACAAATGTATTAAAGGTATACTAAATTCTAAATTGTATTAAGTCAGTTAGCCATCTGTTACAGAGAAAGTTACCAAGTGCTTAAAATTAAACTTGACAAATATTTCATAAAAAAATATGTGTGAAAAAGTTATTTTGACTCAGATTGGCTTATGTTGGAATATTCTTTCCTTTTTAGCCACAAGATGGTGCTTTTGCACTCTGTATTTCCATTGAGAAAGTAAAAACATCTTTAAAATGGTTGACAAAAGACTATAATTTTATAAGAATCATTAGAGTTCAAAGCGCTTGTTATCATTTCCAAAAAACATTCCTCACTACACCCTTGGGTAAGGAATGTTAATATGAAGGTGAAAATGAAAAGCATTTTTTTAATCCTTTGGGACAATTCATTTGCTCTCTTTTCAAGCAAGGTTGTGACTGTGAGAGTGTTTGTTATTTCTGTTCATAACTGAGGAAAGTCCCTCCAACTATATTGCTGTATAATCCCTAACGTATCATAGACCCATTTATTAAGATGTCCAAACTAGTCACAGTTTGTCGTTCTGTCAATGTGATCGAGTCCAAAATTGAGAAGGTAGAAAGTGTCCTCTAAAAAATGGGTATCTTGTGCTTCATGTCCAAAATACCTTGCTTTCTTTTTCATATATGCCATTGTTTCATTCTTCTTCTCCTTCTTCTCTTTCTTCTTCTTCTTCTTCTTCTTCTTCTTCTTCTTCTTCTTCTTCTTCTTCTTCTTCTTCTTCTTCTTCTTCTTCTTCTTCTTCAAGTATCATCTTCTTTCCACAAGATAGTCATGGACTTTTAAATGTGAGAATTGAAGAGCCTGTAAATACCTTTCATTCAACAGGTTTTTAGCCAAAGAAGGCATGGTTTTTATATCATCTCTTGATTGTCCCATTGTTGTGCCAACAATAAGAATCTTTCTCTGATGGCTCTTCCCCGCTTTTTGTCAAATGCTCTGCTCTTTTTTTTTTTTTTTTTTTTTTATTCTGCTAACCCTGTTTCTGACTTTACTGCCTTAGGAGATTCTTATAGATTGAGTATCTATAGTGTTACTATATCTTGCCTTTTAAAATATAAACCACTAAAGCAAATTATGTTTGAAGAAAGAATCATCGCTTGCCTGCCAGGTAGAGTTTTTGGAGATATTGCATCCCAAATTTTTTCATGAAGCTTTAAGGAAAAAAATTACAAAATAAATTCAGGGTTTTCATTCACCTAGGACCATGCTTTTACCTCACTTCAAATTTCAGTCTCAAACTGATGAGAAGTTTCTTTCTCTACCTGCTAGACTTTTGCCTGTAGCAGTGCACAAGAGCTAAGGTTGTCTCTGTGAAGTGTAGTTTTTTCCCCCCATTCAGTAATCATTATTTAACATTTTTAAATAAAAGTCTTTATCAAATTGGTAAACCCCTGCATATCTCAACTTCTTTTAAGCTTTTGTATGTGAATGGGGTTATAGTTTGATGGGAGGAAAGCAGAGGGAAGGTGAAGAAGGAGGATGGGGAGTTACCTAATTTACATGGAATTATCAAGGAGGCGCCTGCATAAAGGACTCACCTCCGTAAGCGGTTCCCTGTGTTAAGCAGATAAAGTTTCCAAGAAAGTCTCCAAAACATTTTCCTTTGACCTTTTGTTAAAGATTGCCTCTACTAAGCTACTGATTTTCCTGGTTCCCAAGGGTGAAGGATTGAGACAGGTTTTTCTGTTGCTGTTTACTGAAGTTGTATCAAACCACGTGGTTCCTATGTAGGACCAAAAAGTCCTTAGTCATCTAAAAGTGGAACAAGAGAGAGACACCTGGGTGGCTCAGTCGGTTAAGCGTCTGACTTTGGCTCAGGTCATGATCTCACAGTTTGTGGGTTCAAGCACCACGTTGGGCTCTGTGCTGACAGCTAGCTCAGAGCCTGAAGCCTGCTTCAGATTCTGTGTCTCCCTCTCTCTCTGACCCTCCCCGGCTCATGCTGTCTCTCTTTCTCTCTCAGAAATAAACAAAAACGTTAAAAAAATTTTTTTAAATAAGTAGATAAAAGTGTAGCAGGAAAAATCAAAGTTACAATTCCTGACTCAAAAATTATGTTACCTTGATGTGATTACCACTATTTAAAAAAAAATTAATGTTTATTTATTTTGAGAGAGAGAGAGTAGGGGAGGGGCAGAGAGAGAGGGAGAGAGAGAATCCTAAGCCAGCTGCATGCTGCCAGCACAGAGCCCAACGTGGCTGTGAGATCATGACCTGAGCTGGAATCAAGAATCAAATGCTTAGCCAATTGAGCCACCCAGTCTCCTTTGTTATTACCACCATCCTGAGTGACATTATTTCTTGAATTCCTTACTCCTAAGAGAAGATGGAACAGTCAGAGCACTCCTATTTGTGAAAAAGGGATCTTTTAGGTGGGAAGTCAGTAAAGGAGCCTTGTCTTGTGATCTGTAGCCATCTTGGGTTAGTAATGTCTCAAGTGCATGAACTACTGAAGGCAACATGTCAGTGAATGGTGCACTTCCGTGTATAGTTGCTTGAGGGGACAAAGGACTATTTAGTACACACTGCTCAAGTAAAAATAATTCAGATGATATTTCTCTTCCAGGTCGTCCAAGCCCATTGTCTTCTTAAAATTGTGAAATATCTGCCATGCTATAAAATATTTTTTATGGATATTGCATTATGTTTCTGTGGGAAAGTATCCTACAGTCTTTTGATGAGTATATGAGGTGTTTTGATATGAGGGTGAGAGAGTGATTTTGAGTATGGTAGTCAGTATGCACAAAGTTTGTATCATAACTCCAATAGTGTTTTTCTCTTGACCCTCAAGTGACTTCCAGTGGCCCAGTTCACAGTTTGCATAATTTAAGGATGCCTACTATCTGGGAAGATATATATTTGTCCAACTTAGAGCACGAAAGAGGTAATATTTCCAAGAGTCACTCCCACACATCTCTAACTTCAGTAGATTACCCAGTGATCTGCCATGTCATTCTCAAGCATTACCACCTGATCAAAATTAATAACAGTACCAAAGGATCAGGATGATCAACACTTGTGAAATCTCTTCTCTCTTGCCAAGGATAGGAATAGATCATGAGGTGTCTTTGCATTTCAAAGCCACAGACAGGATTAAAATCATGCTGAACAAAGTAGGTTAGTATGTTGAATTAATCCAACACTTAGGCATATGTAAGTGTGGTCCCAGGATTCAGGTCAAAGAAAAGGAAAAACTGGCTCAAGAATCTGGGGGAGAGATGGGGAAGGTCTGATAGTTGGGCATGCCTGCTGGCAGGAGAGCATAACACTAATGGCTCACCATCTGACTGGAGCATCTTTCAAGTCCTATGTAAAAATGTAGCCCTTGGTAGCTTTTATATAATGAATTGTGACCACTGACAGCAATTCCAACTGCAATTTCTTCTAACATCTGACTAAGTTTGTCAGAGGATAATTATTTACCATTCTGATGAGTCCAGGCGGTCCGCTAATTAATTCTTCAACGGGATGCTTGCCATCCTTGTTGTTCCTTAATACTGCATACTGAGGGTTGTGCATAACTGGGATTGGCACTGGGCCTACCATAATGATTATACACGTTGAACACTTGGTGCCAAGTGCTATTTAATTCAGTCTCCCTGAGGTCAGGGAGGGAGGGCTTCTGCTGTGCTGTGTATTTACAATTTTTAGAAAAAGAGTAAGTGAAAATGTAGTTTCACATTAGGCAGTTTTAAAAATTCTTGGCCCAGTGAATATTGGAAAATAATTAGGACTAGGTACAAACATATTACAAATCTGGAAATTGAGGTTAAATGCATCAATTGGACTGAGAATTTGGTAGCATATTAACATTTTTATCAGTCAACACAATCACAAGGTTTAAGAAGTGCAAGGTCATAGCACCTTACTAGTAATGAAAATAAATGAGAAATGAAGTTAACATATTTTAAACAAGGCTTTCTTAAAGGATGGGGCTGGAATGATATGAATAAGATTTGCCTACTAGCACAAATTAATTAAAATATGTTTAATTGATACAGATTGTTGATTAGTTATGTTTTCTTGTAGTTTCTGCTAGAAAACTCAAACCCAGAGATATATTTTTCAGTTTCATTCTCTAGACACTGCCTTTTAAAAACTTCCAACTTATGTACTTTTTTTTATGCTAAACTGCATTGGGGGATGCAAGTTATGAGCAATATTTCACTTAGGACAGACACCCAATTAAGTTGACCTTGTCATTAAGAGAATCATGTGTTTCATTGCTGAATTTAAAGCTTTGATAATCATTTTAATGGTGCTTCAAAATGACCAGAAATCTCCAGCAACAGGGATTACAAATTCTCACATTTCCCCAGGCAAATAAAGGACAAGACAGGCCACCCAGTCATGTTCCAGAAGGCTTCTTCCCTTCTTTATCAGATAAGTATTTATGGCAGACAAGCTACCTCTAGGCTTTATCGATGATGATGATAAACTGAGAAGGAATGACAGCTGAAGGAGAGAGGAAAAACATGAGGGCGAGCATGAACCATCTACTGGGGCGTCAGCGTGCATCAGGGAGTGTCCCAAAGCAGCCCTGGAAAGGTGGGGGTGGGGAGGCGAGAACAGGCATGTGGACTGACTCACCGACAACCACTGAGTTTTAAAAATTTCCAGGAAGTTGGAGAAAGCTAATTAACTCTTAATTTCCACCCTCATTTTCTAAAAGCTGAGCTAGATTTATATTCCAGATAGTTCTTGTGCGTTATTGTTCCTGTCCCCTTTTGAAATGCCATCATTTTTTTATTACGACAGTAACACGAACATGGGTCCTGTAGAAGTCCTAGGATTCAAGCAGTGCCTGTCAGCCACAAACACCAAGTCCTTTCCAGATCCCTTTTTCCTCTGCTGTGTTCTCATGGAGTCTAGAGTGACTGTGAAAGTATTAGCCATTAGGTTGTTTGCCCAGATGTGAACAATATAGTTTACCTTCTTCAACTGAAACTTGTCTGACCTAACCTTACTTGCTAGCCCCTCTCAAACAGAACGTGGAATTTCCATTCTATTTTGGCTCAAGAATAACTGAATTTCCTATTTGTAGTCTTATCAACAGTTAAAAAATATAATTGCTCTGATTTATTTTCTAAAACATCCTGGGGGTGCCTGGGTGGCTCAGTCAGTTAAGCTCCTACTTCGGCTCAGGTCAGATCTCACGGTTCGTGGGGTCGATTCCTGCATCGGGCTCTGTGCTGACAGCTCAGCGCCTGGAGCCTGTTTCAGATTCTGTGTCTCCCTCTCTCTCTGCCCCTCCCCCACTCATACCCTGTCTCTCTGTCTCAAAAATAAATAAACTATATAAATAAATAAATAAATAAATAAAATGAAAAATCCTAAAATGGAAACAAGGTGCAATGCCTGTCTATTCTCAATTTTAATGGTCAGGGTCTTGGTGTTCCAAAGTAGGTTTTTGCTGCTCTGCATTCCTAGGAACTATAGGCGCTGTGACTTATCAACTTTATTTAAAATTGTTATTTTAATTTTTTAATGTTTTATTTCTGAGAGAGAGTGAGAGAGAGAGACAGCGTGAGCAGCAGAGGGTCAGAGAGAGGGGGAGACACAGAATCTGAAGCAGGCTCCAGGCTCTGAGCTGTGCACACAGAGCCCAATGTGGGGCTTGAACTCATGAACGGTGAGATCATGATCTGAGCCAAAGTTGGACTCTCAACTGACTGAGCCACTCAGGCGCCCCAGTGAACTTTATTTAATATGTATAATCTCTTTATCCCAGTCACAATCAAAATCCAGTTTATCTTGTTTAGTGGAAATTTGTGGCTGTTAATTACAGACCCTCCAAGAGAAGCTGGTCAGCAAGCTATTTAAGAGAGGGGAACAGACCCCTGCTACTTCTCTTTTCTCAGCTGGGCACTTTCAAGTGTTGCATGCTCTTTTTAAAGAAACATCCTCATGGTGCCTGGGTGGCTCAGTCAGTTAATCATCTCACTCTTGATTTCAGTTCAGATCATGATCTCATGGGTCTTGGGATGGAGCTCTGCATTGGGCTCCATCCTGACAGCACACAGCCTGCTTGGGATTCTCTATCTCCCTCTCTCTCTGCCCCTCCTCTGCTCATGATCTCTCTCTCTCAACATAAATAAAGAAGGATTTTAAAAATTTAAGAAAAGAAACATCCACCACCTATCTGCTAACTAGCATAATCTTCTCTGTTAACCACCCTACAACATGCTATGTTAAAATGCCATTTCTTGGGTATCAACAATGATTGCAACAAACATTATCCTCATCAAAGGTGCTTCTCTACATTAAGATTTTTACTTGTGTGTTGAGTGAATCCTTAAACATCACATTACAGCACTATACTATATATTTCATATTATATTAACAATTCAATAATAATACAGTAGTAGTATTGTTAACATAGTATATTAAAAATCAGTATATTTATATAGAATATTGCAAATTAGTATCTAGTATACTACAAAAGAGCATAGTTTACATGACATTGTACCATATATACAATATATAGAAAACATAGAGCATGAGAGAGTAAATATAAATATAAATACAAGTCTGATTGTTTTCCTTTCAAATTTAATTGACTGTCTTGTACAATACCCTGAGGTTCACGCATCCTTTGCTGAATGCTGCCTTATCCTGGCAGAGAACATTAATGGAATTGTTACTACAACAAAAACATAATTTAAAATTATTTTATATCTGTCTATAAGATATATAATATGTATCTTGCTGATTTTAATTTTTTTAATGTTTTATTTATTTTGAGAGAGAATGAGAAAGACAGCATGAGCAAGAGAGGGTCAGAGAGAGAGGGAAACACAGAATCTGAAGACAGTCTCCTGGCTCTGAGCTGTCAGCACAGAGCCCAATGCGGGGCTGGAACCCACGAACCATGAGATCATGACCTGAACTGAAGTCAGACGCTTAACCGACTGAGCCACCCAGGCACCCCAACTATCTTACTGATTGATTCTTTGACTTCACTTAGCAGTTCTTAAGACAATATTGAAAGTAATTAGTATCTCCTGATGGAGTTCTTGTGAGGTAATGAATGGAATGAATATCTTGAGTAGTAATGGAAAAATGGCCTGGGATTAAAAATTTGTTATGAATAGATTTAAAACTAAATAATTTACAAGTGGTTGATTGTGACTGTATGGGGAAGAAATGGAGATATAAAGACTAAGTCATTTTCCTAAGATTCATGGAGTAAGCCTCAGGCAACAGTTGGAACAGAAAGTAGGCCCACAAGCCCAGTGTTCTGAAACAATTATGTTGGTGTTTTTAATATTTACATTTTCTACAACTAAAGAATACACTTAGATCCCTATGCATGTATGCAAACAGTTTTTAATAATATGATAAGGTTACTATCAATCAAGTTATTATTGTAGCCTTTCACATAAATAACGTATCCAAGAATCTTCTTCTTCACATCAACTTTCACAAAGAAATATATAGTTAAGAATGGGAATGTCTGTTTGTTTCTCCAGATGGCATTTTTAGATATTTTAATTGTCACAGATCATTGACTAACATGTAAGTTAATGTTGATTAATGATCTCTTTCAACATTACCTATACCTTGGACACATAAATGTTGCCCTCCATGCTTAAATTTCATTTCAAAAATCTTTTCTTCTTTGGCTTGTGGAAACTGATGTTTAAAAAATTATTTACTAGATTTTAATATTTTAAAGAACATATAAATGACCCAGTTGAGAATGAAAATGTACATGTTTCCCAAATGATGCAAGGGTAAGATCTTTGTTATAATTATAGTACACAAAGTTTATTTCACATCCATAAGATCAAAGAAAAATGTTTTTAAATAAATAAATTTATATACAAAGTAAAATTTATTATTTTCCTATGAACTTTGTGTATGAAATTGTAGATGTGCCTCAATGATAGCAGCTTAACAGGTCCAGATAAGGAAACAGTAAAGAGGGAGGAAAATAAGGGACAGCTTTTCTCTACTATGATTAACTCTTTCAACCTTCGGGGTTGGCTGAGTCAGTGAGAGTGGCAAGAAAATTATCAAAACCATGGGATTGATTTCAGAATCTGATGGGCAGAGTCTGGGTGGTAAGCCTCAGGAATCTTCGGTGGTCTGCCCAGAGCCTTTGCCATGATGGTAAAGAGGTAGGTGGGCCACAAGATTTGGGAGTTGAGTTGAGGTCATAAATAGGAAATATGAGAATGGAGTTTAAAGAATTAGTACATTTGGGAAAGAGGAAAGGAATTGGGAACTAGGAAAAATCTGTCAACTAGAAAAAGTCCTATTTGCCAAACTATGCTGAAGTCTTGTCCCGAAGTGGGTCTATTTGGGAAGAAAAACTAAGATGTCCCTATATGACTGAGCCTATAGTGTTCCTCCCTATTTATGAATAAATATACCAGCCCTGACAAAGATTATAGCCTTTACCAGGGCAATACAGGATTTAGATTTCATTGAGTTGATAAATAGAGAATGCTTGACAATGACATTATATTAACAACTCAGTGACAATCTCAGAATTCCTTGAGTCTTAACTGAGCCTAAGATTCCATATCCTTTGCCTTGCTTTATATTATTTTTCTGATTATCTATCATTATGTAACATCAGCAATATCTTTCTTATTTTTTTATTGAAGTACAGTTGACACACAATATTATATTGGCTTCAGGTGTACAACAGAGGGATTCAGCAATTCTATACATCATGAAATGCTTACCACAATGAGTGTAGCTACCATCTGATCTTTTTTATTTTTTATGTTCATTTTCTGTCTCCCCTCAATATAATACAACCTCCATGATGGAAGAGTATGTGTTTCTTGTTCACTGCTCTACCTTGAGTGACTGGGAAAATGTATATAAGAGACACTGATAGATATTTATTAAATGAAGAAATGAAGCATTGAATGAATATTTATTAAATGAATAAATGAATGATAGAAAAATAAGTAACTTCATTTATCCTTCCGACAAATATTTATACAGTACTTTCTATGTGTGAGTCACTACAGTGGTCACTTGGGGTATGATAGTGAAAAATGACAGGATCTCTGCTCTGAAGAAGCTTATAGTATATCCAGGAAGACAGACCCATAAGTAAATTAATATAACATAATGCTATAAATGCCATAAGATGCTGAGAGATTGCAGAAGAAAGAGCTGCTAACTCTTCCTGGAATGGTGAGGGGTTGCTGAAAAGGTGACCTTTGAATGAGTAGGAGTTCAGCTGGGAGAGAAGGGCTAGAAAGGGAGAACAAGTTCTATTTAGTGTGTATGGATAGGTCGTTAGAGTCAAAGGGGTGCTGGTGGAGTGTGTTTTCAGGCATGGGAATGCAAATGGAAAGAAAGAATGACCCTTAGTTCTTTCACAGAGTACCTCTGAAGATTACCCTCAGCTTGCAGCATGAACTGCTGAGTACACTATTTCTATCTCGTGGCCTTCTTTGCTTCCTAGCCAGTATTATGCTTTTGCTCAAAAAAGAGCCACCTCATTCTCTGATTGTTTTATGCCAAGTTGGTGTGTTGCCTGTGATTGTTTCCCAGCATTCCACAGCTTGAAGTTTGCTTTAGTGTATCCTTATGGTGTTTCTTATGCCTGCCCTGCTTGCGGGCTACATATGTTGTACCATTTTACACTTGGAGACCTTCCAAAATGTGTGAGAGAGAATGAGACCAAAGTGGTTGCCTTTAACCAGAAGCGGGTAGACAGGCAAAGAATCTTAGATTCTCAGAATCAAGGAGTTGAAATAGACTTGAGAAGTCAACTAGTCAATTTTCTGGACTCTTGGCAGGATTTCAGAAAACCCAGTCCAAGAATACCACTAACATTTTGCTCACATTTGACTAAATGAAATTTTAGATTAATTCTAAGTAACAATTGACTATTAAAAATTAAAAATTCATTGAACAAACTTGAGTGCTTAGGATAATGCAAGTTTCTAGTTTTGATAATTCATGCCAACGACAGGTACACTGATGTTAAAAACTGAAATAAGTTTAATAATGGCCATCCATTTCCTGGCATGGCTAACCAAACTATTAAGAAATTAAAACAACTTTTGCTCTCTTGTGAAACATGATGTTTGGGAGGAATTCATCTTTGAGAGGTCTATTAATGAGATGGAATTATTTTATCTTTACATTGATACTGACCTTTTAGAATGATACAGACAGTTGGTACTGGTTAGAAAGTAACCTTTTAGGGGTGCCTTGGTGGCTCAGTTGGTTGAGCGTCTGACTTCTGCTCAGGTCATCATCTCACAGTTGATGAGTTCAAACCTTGTGTTTTGTTTTCTGCTGACAGCTCAGAGCCTGGATTCTGCTTCGGATTCTGTGTCTCCCTCTTTCTCTGACCCTCCCCGCCACTCATGCTCTGTCTCTCTCAAAAATAAATAAACATTAAAAAAAAAAGTAACCTTTTATAAAGTAATCACATCTTACTCTGTAATTGGGGCTTTACACAGTCTACACTCTTAAGAAGAGTCCGTCACAAGGAGTACAGAATATAGCAATGGGAAAAAAAAAAATCATTGGAGACCGATCAAGACAGATATCACTCAACAAATACAGCAGGCAAATATTATTATTATTATATACCATGAAAATACAAGACGCAATCCATTTCCTCAAATAGTTCCTATGCTAATTGGGGAGATTCCACATACACACCTGAAAATAGTACATAGCAGCTTCTGAATTTTCTGAGCAAGCTTAGTGATGACAGTGTTGCTGAGCATTATGAACAACTGGTATATTGACAAGTACTCCAGATATTTAGTGGTTAAAGATATTGTTATGGGATGAACTAGATGGAGGATATACTCAGGGTAGAAGTGGATCCTAAAAAGGGTTTGAATGGTAGGCTTTATGTATAGAGGGAAATAGCCACGTTATCTTGGATTAGGAAACAAAACAAAACACCAAGTAAAATGTGTAAAATGGTCAAATTGGAAGATTCAGTTTGGAGGATTTGATAGAGGCTATTGGAAGCTTTGGAGTCTATTGAATGCCAAAGTGACGATCTGTGTTTCATTCTTTTGGAAAGGCAAAGCTGTAGTAGAAGAACGTAATCAGAGGGGAAGCAAGAAGAAATTGATGCTTTAAAGAAAGGAAACATGAGTCTTAGTCCTTAAGGTATTAACAAGACACAATATTAAGGAATTCATCAGAATGTATATTAAGATCATCTAATGAGAGTCAGAGCAGTGGTCAAGAATTATAGTTCTGTAGTAGTACTAGCTGGGTGTCAATTCTGGCAGCACCACTTAAACTACTTTGACCCTAGATAAACCAGTTAACTTTTTAATGTTCCCTTTTCCTCATCCATAAATTATGGATATTGACAGGAATTACCTTGTGGCTTTGTTGATGAACTAACACATGTACAGTGTTTAGCACACAGTGCACTGTAAGAGTTTCATGATTGTTAACTATTTTTATTTTCAGAGAACAGAGCCAAGTAGCTGCCAGGCAGAGACTATTGTTCACATTTCTATACAGCTCTAAAATGGAAATAATGATGGCTCCTACATTGCAGAGTCATGATTAAATGAAGTAATTTTTGTTTGTTTAGTTGTTTGTTTTGTTTTGTTTAATTAATTTAGTGTGTGTGTGTGTGTGTGTGTGAGAGAGAGAGAGAGAGAGAGAGAGTGAGAGAGAGAGAGAGAGAGCAGAGGAGGGACAGAGAGAAGGAAGAGAGAAGGAGGGAGAGAATCCCAAGTAGGTTCCACACTGTCAGCTCAGAGACCGACACTCATAAATCCATGAGATCATGACCTGCACTGAAATCAAGAGCCACAGAGGTTTAACTGACTGAGCCATACAGGAGCCCTCAGATGAATTAATTTCTTTAAAGGTGTCTGGCACAAGGCAGGCCTTAATAATTATTAATTGGCTAATCCATAGCGCACAACCCCAGGCTACAGTTTAAAACTCGTAACTTTAAGTTCATGGACTTGTTTAGTGAAATTGTTTGGCAAAAGTCCCTGTGGTCTCTGAACTCAGAATTCAGATTCAGATCAAATACCTTATTTGGGTTTCCTGTAGAATGACGAAGACACAAAGACATGAAGTGAAAGCCTTTGTTTGGGGCAACTCGATACTTTCTGTTATTGCCAAAACAAACTCATTTGAACAAATAAAAATTGATTTAGAAATTTTAAAATAAAAATTGCAAACCAAACAGGATGCAGCCTGGTTGGGGAGGAAATGATTCACTGGATTAACGTAATGAGATAGCTCTATTTGTGCAAGACTTAAACAATCACTGAGTTCTTTCTGCAATACTTAGTGCTGCTGTTGCTGCCCTGCTCTGGTCTATTCTAGGTGGCAAATGAGAAGCTGGGGGAGGAAAGCACAAAAACTTCCTGTGTGTGTGTGTGTGTGTGTGTGTGTGTGTGTGTGTGAGAGAGAGAGAGAGAGAGAGAGAGAGAGAGCGCATGTGCACGCGCACTCATGTGTATGTGTGTGTGTGTGTGTGCTTGCATGCATGCACACACATATACTTAGTGCCTTTGCTGGCTATCAACTTTTCTTGCAACTTTGTGATTCCAAATGATTTTTAAATTTTAGTGTGTTTTTGGCAGAGGATGGCTTTCCTCACTTTGAGTAAAAGGTAGTGAGATCGAAGGCAGTGAGTAGAAACTGTCTGAAAGTAAAAGGTATACTGTTAAAGATCTCTCTCTTTTTCCCGTTCCTGTAAAGAGAGGTTAGCGAGTGGCATGTGGCTAGAGTTGCTGCAGCCACATGATGGAGGATGGGAGAGCTGTCACCTGCTTTGCTACGCAGGGTGCCCAGCTTAACCCATCTTTCTTTGGCAACCGTGCCCCAGTGAGAAAAGCTAGCAGTCCATATGTTGAGTAGGCACCATGCCATTTTGACAGGCGTGAGTGTCGGCAAGAAAGGGACCATGTATGAGCATCAAATGTGTTTGTTGTGGGAATGATTCTAGGCCAGGAATATTAAAATAACTGTCTGTCCTTAGCTCTAGCACATATGGTTAAGGAGATATGCTATGATGACTCACATTAACGTTGGAAAAAATATATATAGAATACACAACCATGCTAAGTAAGTTTCTGGTGTTGATAAATCGAGTCTGGAATCTTCACAAAGGAAGGTTGTAGAGAGACATACAGAGTGATAATAGACTCTTTCCTATGTATCAAAGAGAACTGACTAAAGACTAAATTCACATACAATTACAGTTGCACTGAATTAATGAATAGACCAAAGGATTCTGTTAGATTTTTGTTCAGAGGTCCTCAGGTATTTTCTAACACTATTTGAAAAGTAAATGGGATAGAATGGGCTCGTTTAATATTTCAATTCCAAAGAAATTAAATTAATTTTAGCAATGTTAGTTCAACTATTTTCCTGCTACAGGGACCATTTGTTTTAAAATCATTAAAGGGTTTTAAATGACATTGTCCTGACATTTGGTGTGATTAAATTAATAGAATTAGTATAAAGTCATTTGATCTCTCCTTAGCTTTCTAAATGAATTGCACATCTTCTTATATAAGAAAAGGAAGGACCGACTCATTTTTTTTAACCTAATGTCAATTTGTATATGTGTGTTTGGCAACTTTATACACGCTTGGGCATGGAACTGTTTCATTTCACAATGGTCCCTTTATAGATTCCACATGACTTGCTTAGCTCCTTGGAAAGGTAGCACTGTGTGGTATAAATATATATAGGAGTTAGATTCTAAAGAGATGTATGTAAGACTTAATAGTTATCTACAAGGTGTTTAAACTGATACCCATATGTGTACACATACATGCCCCCCTCCAAACTCATATAAGCTTACCATTTTTCATTTTGAAGGCTAGGAGAGTACGTCTAGTTTGCATCTCGTAACGTGGCTTTCTGGGAGAATGCCCTAGTAACAATCTAAATACATATTAGGAGGGTGTCTCACTAAGGAATCTGTTGCCTCCTAAGATCATGTTTCTCGGAGATGAGAAACATCTTTTAACACACTGTAAACTCTTTGATATCTTTGGTTTATTGTTCACTGCCTGCTTTCCTTGACTAAAATATAATCCATAGGGAAGGACTTATACCATTTTATTATATTCATCATCATCATTATTACTATTAATTATTATTATTACTGTATCCCAAGAATCTACCTTGAAAAATGCCTGGCACATACTGGTAACTCAATATTTTGATGCATGAATGAATTAAAAAAACCCAAGACTTTTCTATGGTGATGGTTGAAAAGGCTGGTGGCTGGGCTCCGTTCAGAGTTAGTACCCAGGGCTATAGCCACACTGAGTTCCATTGGCTCCTTTCATTCTCAAGTAAAAATATTACGTTTAATATGGCCAATTTAATCATCCTTACATAAAGTGTGAATAAAAGTGTATTTAGGAAACTTTAATATCGATATTGCTCTGTAACATACACACCAAGTTAAAAAGAGTGTGCTTGCTTTGCAAACATAGCCTGATGGCAAAGCTCCCAGCTTCCTCTTCCAACCAGATGGCCTCCCCTAAGCCCTACCCTTCACAGAATTCTGGAGATGGAGCTGGCCCTACCCCAGATCCAAATCAGGATATCTGGGGTATCCAGGAATCAGCATTTTTCATAAGCTTTCCAGGTGGATTATGTGGCACTAAGATCTGGGAACACAGAGTTCCAGAGCTTCCTATTCTTACATAAATTCTTTACTCCTGTTCTCATCCACGGCTCTTGTAACAGTCACTGACTTTGCAGTGGTATCTGCAAATCTCAGTTTTATGGCTGCCTGAAGTTGGGTAAAGGCTGATTTCATTATCCCTAGTGTAAAATGCAGTGAATGAAGAAGCAGTTACAGCAGAAGCTTGGACTGGGCAATAAATAAGGAACCGGATGTGATTTTAATTGTAGACTTCCAACTCTGAACAAACTATAGTATAACTATCTCTGGTAAACAAAAGAAATCAAAACTTAATCTCATAAAGTGCTAGCCTCCCCCACTCCCCTTTCTGGAATACACACAGGCAAGGACACCACAGCCATACACGATGTCTTCCTGCAATTTAGGAAAAGGTGCTTTCCCCATAAGGACAAATTCTGAAAAGGTGTCCCTATTTGGGCATACCAACTGCATAAAGATGTCCATATCTTAGGTTGACTCAAGGCTGGCTGACAGGACCCTGGGTTAGTTTTCCCTTGGCTCCGGTGTCCTCTTGGCTGATGCCTTATGTGGAGTGCAATGACTCAGTTGCACAATTGTATGGTAAGGAGTTCCTGACAACAGAGGTCAAAAGCTGGTTTCTAGTGATGGGGTGACAGTGACAGAAAACAGTGAATGCTTAGGGGGTTGCAAAATGTCTTCTGGACCCAGAGATGGACTTTTATCTTTGCTATACAGTAAGCATTCCTGTCATAACAAGTGTCCTTTGAGAAAAGTAGTGAGATCCTTTTGTTCAAATGTCAGGGAGTTGTGATTATTACTCCTGCTTTTGAGAAACCCATAAGGAGAAAAGTTTACTCACATGGTACTGAGGAGGGGGACAAGCTATCACAGTGGGAATAGAATGAATCCTTTGTCAGCTGGATGAGAGATTACAGAAAAATACTTGCTATTGAGTAGAATGGCTATCAGGAAGCATGAACACACAGATCTCCACCTCTGCTACACAGCAACTCCATGATTTGAGACAAGTCATGTAACCCACCTAAAACTAACATTTACTTCTTTGGTGTTGTGGAATGATTTATATACTGCTTTGGAAGTTGAAAAGCCTGTGATTACTATAATGTTAATGATTACTTTGGAAGACTTTATTTTACCGTGGTAGGGTTTTTGATAAGTTTTAATGCTTTTGAGAGCCTGTGTGTGTATCATACATTTCAAAGAAACAAATGCCAACCTTATGATCTGAATATTTGTTGGTCTTTTTGTTTTTTTTTTCTGAAATTGCTGTTTCTGAGAAATTTATCCAAAAATATTTGTTTAGTACTCCCATCATGTAGAATATGTGGTTAAACGTAGAAGGTGTCACAGAGAGTAAGTTATCCAAATCCCTGCCAATCTAGGAAAGATTAAAGGATTTTCATTTCTTTTTTTCTTCTATTCTTTTCTTTCTTCTTCTCTCTCTCTTTTCTTCTTCTTCTTCTTTTTTTTTTTTAACTAATCAAATGTAAGAGTCTCAATGGCCCAAAAGCAGTGTATAAAAAAGATGAAAGATTTCAAGAATTTCTTGAATTAGGGACTCATGATTCTCAAGGTTTAGAGTTTATCAGTATATAGTAGAATCACTTGTGGTCTCATTGGAACTGTCATTCTTGGGCTCCAGCTCAAGAGATTCTGACTTAGTAGATCAGGAATGGGGCCCCCAAACTGCGTTTTCATACGCACCTGGTAGAAACCTGGCTGAAGACCACGTTTTGAGAAATACTGAAGAAGATAATCTCAAAGGCCAATATAAACTTCAGTTTCCTTGAGTCATTTATTTACATTGAAAGTGTTCTCCTGACATTTTGTCAGGATTATGAGCAAAGTATTTTGTGTAATAATTTACATAGTTGTAGACAAAAAAAAAATCTTCAGGAAATCTCTGAATTTCTTCTATGCCTTAAAAATGCGGGGGAGGGAAGACTTGATGTTTAAATAAACATTCAATATCTCAGATGCTATAACTAATTGTTTGAATGTGATCCAGTTATACCAAAAACTATTTTGAGTCTTTTGAAAAATGCATATAGAGAATAGAAATGTATTATCTGTACATGGAAACTCTGTTGAGGGTCCATTTTGAGAAAAAAGAACAAGATAGCTTTGAGATTTCTACTTTAGTAATTAAACTGCTGCTTTATAACCTGAGTTGCAAATAAAATCACCTGAGAACTTCAGTCCACTACTTTTATATGTAAGGCTCATCTCAGACCAATGGAAAATAAATTTCTGGAGATGGGGAGAAGGCATACATATTTTTTAAAAGCTCTGCGATAATTCTGTTGTTCTTACTAAAGGTAAGAACTGCTGATTAAACTAAAAGATAATAATAAATATAATTTCTGGTTTGTTATCTCTTTCCTTTATTTTGCCTAAGATTAAGAGAATTTATCTAGTTTCTGATCTCAGTTGAATGAGAGTGAGAAAGCATGAACTGCACTTGACGAATATTTACAAATGTGATTTCTGACCTCATGGAACTTACTAATTAACAGAAATAAATAATTTTTCCTCCAAGAAAAGGATGATCTTAGCTACAATTCTGGACATACCAGTTTGAAAGGAGAAAAACTTCATGTCACTGGCTAAGGTTGAAAGTTAGTAGACTAACTTTGCAGAGGCTGTTTACACTCCCTTTAAATTGGATGACTATGTCTGACCATAAGAAAGATGGTGGTGACTGGGCTATAGCCATGGGGAGATCTAAGTTCTTTGGTTTCCCATAGGCAGAGTTAATGGAATGAACAAATATATTGAATGATTTAAAATTCTAGAATATTGATTAATTGTATAGTATGTGAAAACTATGGTTTATCATTTAGAAGGATTTTCGCTGCAAATGATGAAAGCCCAGCAGTAAGGTGATTTATTACCACACAAAACTAAAAACCAAGATGATCAGTGGATTCTAATCCGATAATTTCATGAAAATACTTACTTCTTTCTGAAGTAAGTGTTGGCTTCATCCTGAGTCTGATTCTTCTTCTAGTTGCAAGAGGAAGTTGGTTCCCTATGTCAACTGACCCTACAGGCTCTGTTCCTAGCAGCAAGAGCCAGAGAGACAAATCTTTTACGTCAAGCCCAGAAGGCAAGTCTTTCCTAGTAATCCAATTAGGCCAACTGAGGTCAAAGGCCTACCTCTAAAATCGGTAGGAAAGAGCAGGGAAGAGCCATTGTGGACAAACCAAGATCTCTCTCGAGCTGGGAATCAACTCACCTTCCCTTTCATGATAGGAAAAGATGGATTGAGTTTTCGAAAGCAAAAAGAGAGGAAAGGGAAGCTTGCTAGTAGTACATCTGAAGTTTTCAAAATGTTAAATGATGTCAACTTAAACAAAAAAGACTTTTTTTCTGCCTTCAATAAAAATATAACCTACGCTTTTCATAGACTCCTGTACTTTTTCTAAATAAACTAATTCTGTTGCAGGATTTTTTACCTCAATACCCAGAATTCATTGTCTCGCCACTTGGAAGATTGAAGAGGTGGACACAAAACGAATAGCAGGCAAATTATTAGAGTATAACATTAGAAAGTAAGAATAGTATGAAAGCTCTCTGCAGAGAGGGGACATTCGAAAGTGAATACCCACAACAATAGGCAAGGGTCCTTGATTTATAAGGTTCTGGTGAGCACCCCCAACCCTTCCTCCTTATTCCTTCTCAGGTCCTACCTTTATTGGCTTGATAACCCTAGATCGTGATTGGCTTGACACCATTGTGTGAGGAATCAGACTATGGTTATACTGTACTTCGTGTTACAGAAGTTTTATGGTTTAGCTAGGTATATTGATTGTCAAATTCCTGAGGAAAACCTGAGAAGGAGTAGGTGGTGTCTGTTACATTCTTAAGAGAAACCTTATGCCCCCGGGGGTTTCCTTGACACCATTGTGTGAAGTGGTCAGACACTTCCAGCATTTTTCCAACATAGGTGTTTTTCCCCACCCAGGAACCTCAAGTCCTAACCTTTCCCTCTCTGTCTATTTTATCCTATCTTTTTCCTGTCATAATTATGTGTAAATATTATCAAGGAATTCCTACTACCTAATTAGAAATTACTCTTATAAAGAACGATTCAATTCACACCAAGGCAAGAAATTTAAAGTCATAGAGACACATTTAAAAAAAGGGAGAGAGAGAGAGAGATTTGTGTAAATTCCAGAGGTTACCCAATGCACTGCTTAAAATAAATCTGGATTTTTCTTTCAAGTTTAAAAAAGAAATGTCTACATTGAATTGCTTGGGGTGGTCTTTTGCAGGCAGAAAGGAGTGCATCTCCTCTTTCTTGAAATGTCTTTCTGAATTCTAAGACATTTATAGCTTGGAACTGTTAAAAAACAAAATTCAGCTGAGTAAATTTGAAAGATCTTATTGGCTTTATTCAACAATTCATGAATTGGATAACATCCCATCTACAGGAAGAAAGGAACTCCAAGAAAGATTTTGGAACGCCTGGGTGGCTCAGCTGGTTAAGTGTCCAACTTCGGCGCAGGTCATGATCTCACGGTTCGTGGGTTCCAGCCCTACATCAGGCTCTGTGCTGATGGCTCAGAGCCTGGAACTTGCTTCGGATTCTGTGTCTCCCTCTCTTTCCACTCCTCCCTCATTCATGCTCTATCTCTCTCTGTCTCTCATAAATAAATAAATGTTAAAAAATTGCTTTTTTTCAAAATGATTTTTATAGGCAGAAGGGGGTGGGACACAGTAGTTACTAGTGAAGAGCTGATTGTTTGTGACAAAGTCACCTTCTTTAGAAAACACAAGGGGGTCCATCAATCCAAAAGCCTTCCTAGTGCTGACCAGGTAATTCCAGATGACTGGTTTAAGATCCATTCCTGAGGGAAGCTGAAACTGTAAGTAAGCTGGGTGTTAAATCTCAGTTTCTGGGTGTGGGGCTTAGTACAGTGACTCTATTTTGGCTCTGCTGTCTGTTTTGTTTTGATGTTGCATAGAATAAATTCCAAGGTTAATTTGAACATAGCATACTTTTTACATTAGTTTAATGGTTAAGACCTTAGAGGCTGGAGGAGGGTGCTTTTGTTTAATCTTGCCCTGCCTCTACCTATCCCTTTATTATTTGTGTCGTCTTGGGTATGTTAATCAGCCGTACTTGGCCTGTTTCCTTATGTGTAAAGTGAAGTTGAAAACAGAACCTACCTCATAGGATTGCTTTAAGGATTAAAAGTCCTAGAACTATGACTGTGTCTGTTGTTTGGTTTGGTAATATTTGCTAACACAGTTAGTTTCTTAAATAACTTAGATAGGTTTATTATTTAAGTGATCATCCAAATTGTACTAATATGAATAGCTGTGACTATGTGCTGGGAACTATGTAATTATGAAATGCATGTACACAACACCCCATCTTCTTCTAACAATTGCATGAAGTGAATATTATCATTTCACAAAATGACATTTGGAGAATTTAGGTAACATCCTGTTGTTCCCACAGCCAGGAGACGGCTGAGCCAGGGTTTTAACTCATAACCAGCTATCACTCAAGGTCTGTACTCTTTCTGTTTTCCCTAAAGTGAAATTATTTTCTTGTCTCATAGTCACGTGACAGAGTGTTACTGGCATTTTAATGCATCTGAACTCCATTTTATTTTTCTCCCAACTATTTAAACACTCTTAAATAAAATCATGGGAAGTACAGCTATCGGCCAAAGCTTGCAAACTTGGCAGTTCAGGCCACATCTGGCTCATTGATGTGTATGTTTGGCTTATCCGGTGTTTACATTTGTTTGAATTAATTGCCAAAGTTTAAAATTCGGAGATTTCACTTAAGAATAAAGATTTCTGGTTTCTATTCACATTCTGGAAGCCCTTGCAACTCTGATTCTGGGTGCTTTCTGGAAACCCCCAGAACTGCAGCCTCCTTTCCCACTGGACTTTCACGCTAGTTTGACCATTTCCAATGATCCGCTAATTTATTTTAGTTAGCATCTCCTCCCTGGAGGCATTTTAATTTGTGATCTTGCTGTAGGTGAAGAAAGTGACTTTTCAGTATGGCTTATTTTTCTTGGAGGAAAATAATTGAATTAACTTTCCACTTACTTTTTCTAGTGTAAACTTAAATGTATTGTTGTCAGCAAGAGTCCATTTCCCCACTTTGATATCGGAACAGAGGTGCTCATCACAAATGCTTCAGAAACGATCTCAAGAAGGGGACACTGTCAAGCCCTCTCCTTGCTTAATAAAGGGCCCTCTGATTGGATTGAACAAGGATAAACAACCAGCCTTGGGAGCATGCCACTAAAACAGCACATTTCCTTGACGTCAGATCAGGTTTTTAAGCCATTAAGGTCCTTGCTTCAGCTAGTATTTAAGATCTTAACACATGAATCATTCATAGAGTGAAGGAAAGAGCCTGCAGAATGTCTTCCTCTGGGGCAGGCATATGGATGAGATGTGGCATTGGAGGGTGTCCAAAACTCAGATTTCCAGAGAGCTTGGCAAGAATATGGAGAGAGGGATTAGGAAATAGGAGGTTCTTTTAAAGCTTAAAGCATCTGTGCCAGTGGGACAAAAACACCTTTACTTTCATATTTTCAGCTCCTAAACTAAGGAAGTTCTGTGGTTGTTTATTCCAGAAATATCAGCATGCCTCATTTTAGGGAATTCACATTGCAAAATTCTATATTTACAAAAGGAGATGGAGGATTTACATCACAAAATACTGTCCTTTTCTGAATGATTTTCTATGGATTTTTTTTTAATAAGTAAGCTTCTTTGGGACATCTCTATCATGGCTATAGTTATAAAAATTATAAGCAGATGAGGAAAATAGGGCTTATAGAAGTTGTCAAGTTTTCACAGCAATCTTTGTGAGACATAGGTCGAACTAATCCTACTTTCTTGGGTTTAACTGATCTGAGAATACAAACCAAACACTATGTTCTATTTTTCCTCCACTTCAATTCCTATAACTGCCAGCACACCATATTTTCATAAAATAAGTTCACCAAAGGATTTGTAGTTGGAAATCTGAATAAAGGTTCACGGGAAACTGAGTATCTTTCTATGTACTAATATCTTTTATTTAAAAGCAAAAGAAGATGATACTTGAGAATTCTTAGCAGCAACGTTTTGGCACCTTCAGTCATTGAATTGTCGGGAAGTCATTCGAATGAAGAGCAGATGTGGAAAGGAAAATAACAATAAGACTTCTGTAAATGGAAAATTCCACAGTATCTTTCAAACATTTTCCAGAAGACTGAACTTTTGTACACTCTTTGTTATTTTAAAATGTGCTCATTTGTTTGGATACTTATTTGTAATGAGACAAATGATATTCATGCCAATGTATGAGTGTCCTTTTGAATCCAGGAAAATAACGCAAAAGGGAAATTTCACATGAAATAGTCTTTTGGCTTCTATCTACTACAGTAGCTAGCATCTTCTCTAGAGAGCATCTTTGAAGGGGTGGAAGATATTTAATAATAGCTGCCTACTTTTTATAATATAACCTATATTATATTATATATAGGTAATTGTATATAGTGATATGTAATTTTTCAGATATGACTACCTAATGGTGAACTCTTATTCCTGAGAAGGAGGAGATAAAGAACAGGAAGGAAAAGCTAATGATAAATGATTCAACCAGCAGTAATTATTGCCATAGACATCTTTAAATTGCTTAGTTATATTAGCCAAAGATCCAGCTATGGGCTATTTATAATGTGATAGGTTTGAATTTTGCATTTTTGCATTTTGACTCATGGAAATAAACAGTCAGCACCTCAGGCCAAGGACAGAAGCTCTCCAGCAAAACCAGCAGCATACCAGGAAGGGGTTTGCAGTTTTATTTGTTTGTTGGGCTAAAAGTGAAGAGACTCTTACAGTCAAGAAATCAAGCAGAATAACTGTAAATAAGCTCACCAGCAAATGGTGAGTATGGACCATTATAAAGTTTAAGTCAAGAAAAATACTGTAAATAGATGGCATCTAAGTTTTTAATCATAGCTCAATAGAAACACTTAGCCTATGGATAGGCACAGATACACAGGTTTATCTCTTTATTAGATAGGTTATTACACATGTATAGTGGCATAAACTGTGCACTTAGGAATATTTTCTCTTGTTTTAAGTTTATTTATTTTGAGAGAGAGAGAGAGAGAGAGAAAGAGAGAACATAAGCAGGGTAGGAGCATAGAGAGAGAGGGAGAGAGAGAGACAGTGAGAATCCCAAACAGGATCCACACTGTCAGCACAGAGCTGACAAACTCACAGACCATGAAATCATAACCAGAGCCGAAATCTAGAGTTGGACGCTTAACCGACTGAGCCACGCAAATGCCACAGGAATATTTTCTTTATTCGTTTTATGTGCCATCAATGGCCCCAATTTATTCAGCCATGCCATCCCCACAGCCACTTGCTGTATCTTCCACACCACTTCTGTGTAGGGCATGTGACACTTTTGGGCAATGTATTGGTAGCAAATTTAAAGCAAGGGAGTTTTTGAAAGGTATTTGCAGATCTTTATTTTCTTTCCTTCTTCCCAGCTTTTGCCCTTAGAATACGCTCAAGCTACCTTGCTAAATGATGGAAGAAAGATGGCCTGGTCACAGCTGTGTCTATAGCCAGCTAACCACCAGATACATGAGAGCCCAACGGAGCCCAAACCAGCTGAGTTTAGCCTGATCTGCTCACCTGGAGGCTTGTAAGCTGAGCACATGCTCATTATTTTAAGCCACTGAGTTTTAGGGGTGATTTTATCATCCAACATTATATGCAGGAGATAGTAATACTTTATTTTTGTACATGGGTTGGAACCAAAGAAGAAATATATTTATAATGAAGGTATCAAGAAAAATAGATATAAATAACTATGTTCATTGCAATCGACACATAAAGATTATTGAAGTCAATCATGGAAATATATAGCACTTAAATGGCATCTGAATTCTAGTTATTGTTAAAAAGAAAATGTAGTTAGTTGATCAGCATATATAAATCAAAGATTTATTCCTTTATCAGATTGTTGTACATGTAAGACTGCGTATCTTGGGTGTTTTCTCTGATTGCCTTATAAATGTGGCATGAATGTGTTTTATATGGTTAATGCTGTTCTTTTCATGTGTCTTTCTTCATTTTATGCTAGAGTTCTCTGCAATTGGATTGATGTCAAAACTGGAACATTTTCAAAATACTTGGGATAAAATCAAGGAGAAAGCGAGGTGAAAAAAATCTGTAGAGGTAAAACAAGATTTAGGTTTTATATAAAAATATGTCTATCAGAGAACTGTTGTGATATGGGTTTACCCAGATGGGAAAGTATCAATCCTTTTGAAATAGCAGCCTTCTTGATAATTTCCACTCAAATAACACACCACAAATCGTCAGAGCCTATTTTGAGAGGAAATGAGACAAAATGAGCCACATCTTAGCCTTGTAAATGCAAGTTACCAACTATGAGGTGCTTTGGAAATGGGTGGATGGCCTTGAATTTTACTGGCTTCAATAAGTATCTTTAAAGGGAAGAAATTTTTGGCCTTCCTTGATTTAGAGATACTATGTTCTCATTCTGTTATTTTATCTGGTCTGGTTGCAGAGAACTGGGTAACTCATGTATGTTCTTTTAAAAATTATTTTAAGACTTTAATCTTTTAGAGCAGTTTAAGGTTCACAACAAAATTAAGAGGAAGGTCCAAAGATTTTCCATATATGCCCTACCTTGAAGTATGCATATCTTCCTTCATTAACAACACCCACAATGGTACATTTGTTAAAATTAATGAACCTATACTGACACATCAGAATCATTCAAAGTCCATAGTTTATGTTAGGACTTGCTGGTTTTTATACATTCCTTGGGTTTGGATGACAATATAGGGATATGTACCCATCATTATAGTATCATACAAAGTATTTTCACTGCTTTAAAATTTGTATGCTCCACTTAGTCACCCCTCCCCATCCCCAAGCCTTTTTATTGTGTTCATAGTTTTGTTTTTTCCAGAATGTCACATAGTTGGAATCATACAATACATAGCCCTTGTAGATTGGCTTCTTTCACTTAGTAATATGTATTGTTTCTTCCATGCCTTTCCATGGCTAGATAGCTTTTTTTTTTTTTTTTTTTTTTTAGTGCTGAATAATATTTCATTGTTTGTATGGGCCACAGTTCATCCATGCATTCACCTACTCAAAGACATCTTCATTGATTTCAAGTTTTGGCAACTATGAATAAAGCTGCTGTCAACACCCACGTGCAAGGATTTGTATGGGTGTAGGTTTTGAGCTCCTTTGGGTAGATATCAAGAAGTGTGCTTGCTGGATTATATGATAAGAGTATGTTTAGTTTTTACAAGAAATCATCCAATTATCTTCCAAAGTAACTATGCCATTTTTTCATTCCTACCAGCAATGAATGAGAATTTCTATTACTCCACTTCCTCATTTGGTTGTGTGGCACTTAATGTCAGTAGTTTGGATTTTGGCCATTCTAATGGGTGTGTAATGGTCCATCATTGCTTTAATTTACATTTCTCTGATGACATGTGATGTGGAACATCTTTTGATAGACTTATTTGTAATCTGTATATCTTTTTTTGGTGAGAGGTCTGTAAAGATCTTTGGCCCATTTTTAAATCAGGTAGTTCATTTTCCTATTGTTAATTTTTTGAGAGTTCTTTGTATATTTTGAATGGAGTCCTTTATCAGATAGGTCTTTTGCAAATATCTTCTTCCAGTCTGTATCTTATCTTTTCATTCTCTTGATGTTGTCATTCTCAAAGCAAAAGTTTTTAATTTTAATGAAGTGCAACTTATCAATTTTTCCTTTCATGGGCCATACCTTTGGTGTTGTATGCCACGTACTTTCCAACTTAGAAAGATTTTATATACCATCCAGTACAGGCTCACACTAGGACAGGACTCTCTTGAAAATAGCCCTACCTCTTATGGTTGGCCATTTTCAGTGACTGACAACTCAGACTTCATGAGGCAGTCCTTTCACTTTTGTTTATTAAAATATTTTTCTTTTGTGTTCATTTGTAATCTGATTCTCTTTATTTCTCACCACAAAGCAATATAAACTACATTTGTTTCTTCTTCAGCGTGACCCATCTTCAATATAAAAAGTATTCTTATGTCACACCCTAAGGCCTTTTATTCTGCTTCATGTTGTGATGTCTACATCCTTCATTACCAGAGTCATTCCCACCCTGGACACTCTGCTTCAAGACATTCTTTTTAAAATGAACTAAACCAAAGAAAGTAGGTGTGGTGGGATCCCTGCAGAACACTGGGACTACTACTTCTCTTAATCTAGTCTCTCTTTCCATCAATCCATCAGTATTCCTCAGATTGATTTGGCCTTTTTATATTTCTTTTTTTGTTGTTGTTTATTATTTATTTTGAGAGAGAGAGAGAGAGAGAAGAAAAAGAAGGAGGGACAGAGAGAGAGGGGAGAGAGAATCCTGAGCACAGAGCCCAACATGGGGCTCAACTCCATGAGCCAAGAGGTCATGACCTGAGCTGAAATCAAAGGTTGGACACTTAACTGACTGAGTCACCCAGGCTACCCCTTTTTTATTTCTTTTTTTAATGTTTATTTATTTATTTAGAAAGTGAGCACATGAGCAGCCTTTTTGTTCATTAAAATATCAAGAGAAAATAAGAAAATGACCTAGATATTTTGAACAGAAAAGTTAATACAGGTAATTAGTTATACAAGTACTGCCCGAGTTAAAAAAAAAAAAAAAAAGGAGAGGCAAACTAGACATTAGCCATACCAGGAAGCTTCTGTATATGCATGGCTGGGGAGACAAAAATAATAGATAGAGTAACAGAGCCCAAGATCTGAGCCTACCTGATAGAGAATGGGGGACACTACAGGAGTGACTATCTGAAAGGAACTGGAGTCATGGTCTCAGAGCCATGGAAGAAAAGTGTCTACTGCTGGGAATGTCATCAAGAGCAGAGAGGGGTGAGGGGAGGGAGAGAGAAAGAAGACAAGATAAATATGAAGACAAAGACACAAAAGAAAAAGAGGCAGCACACTGATTTGTACTCCTGTCCCCCATTTTCCAGCAGTTCCTCCCATGAATTGAACCTACTAAAAACCGGCTGTTAGGGGAGCCTGAAATAGCACACCCTATGACATGAGGATTAGCAGAGGAAGGATAAGAAATGGATCTGACAGCAAACAGACAACAAATGTGACACTTTCTTTACTCAAATATTACATGCATCATGAAAACAGAAAAATGAGTTCATATTTCTCCACTTCTAATGGCTGTTAAAATTGCCCTTTCCCATTTGTAAAATAAGTAGTCAGTATTTACCTGAATATGTTACATCATTTGTGGGGTTAAGCTAATCCAATAATTTTTTATGTGATATTTTCTAATTTGCTAGGTGCAAGGATTTAGATGCAATCACTGCCTTTGAGCCACTTGGAATCTACCAGAGAAGGGAAGCAATCACACTATTGAGAAAGAACACTTAGTTGCCTCTGTTACATCTCAATAAGGGACATAAATGCCCTTCTTATGACCCACAAAGGAGTAGTACTCCAGTAAAGTCCTCTCTATTACCACTGACGGAGAAATCACTTATTGGAATGATGAGATCATTAGTGAGTCCCAACGGCCAGGGGTAGATCATTGCAATGATCACACTGCAGCAAGAACAACATGGTTCTGTCTTGCAATATCTGAATCTATTCACCCAGCTTTGCACAGACAAAGTGGGCTCATCTTGTATACCCAGTCACCATCGGATATAGAAGCAGCCAGGATTTGTTCTTTTCATTTCAGTTTCTCCACATGTGAATGGCTGAGTAATAAGAATCATATGGATCCCAGATTCTAGGTCTCTCTATACCAATTTCAGATCCTTATATCCAACTCCTTAATAAAAATGTCCACTTCAAATTATTCATGGCTAATAAAGAGCTTTATGATCTTCAGTGTTAAACCTGTTTCTCTAATATTCCATAGTTCAGTGAATGGCAACAACATCCTTTTGGATGCTGAATCCTTTAATCTTCCATCATTCTCATATATTTTCTTTCCTTCCTTCCCCTTCCATGGCTAACTGCCATGCTCTGTCAATTTTACCTCCTAAACATCTTCAAAATTTTCATTTCACTCTATAACCATAGCCACAACTGTCCAGATTACATCATTGTTTCTTAACTGAGAGTCTTTCCATTAGTCTTACTCTTCCCCAAACTGTTCTTTGCACTGATGCCAGTGGTTCTCTCTAAAATCTAAATCAGACAATATCACTCTCACACAAAAAAATGATTCCGTGAATTCCCATTGCCCTTGGAGTAAAGTACAGTTTCTCTGTTGAAGAAGATGCTATTTTTACAAATCAAAAATGATTGAATTCAGCAAGTTCATAGTATTCGATCTAATGTAATAGATCTTTCATTATCTGGTTCATGCTGTCCTTTCAGCCTCAATTCTTGACTCTTTGCACATTTTTACAGTCCAGATACAGGAGAATGGAAAAAGTAGAATTACAGAGCAAAATGGTGAGATTACTTTTAGGCATCTCCTAAATGTGAAGAGCCTGCGGAATATCCCAAGGAATCTGATAGATAGTTTTATAGATAAGGGGAATGTGGGCTAGAACTATGTCTCTGGGAATTATTATATAAACTGAAATTGAGGACTCAGAATATATAATATCAAGGGATTATGGGGAATGAAGAGGCTAAGGATGAAATCAAAGGACCACCAATATAAGAATGGCCAAATGAAAAGAGGTCTATTAAAGAGCCAAAGAAGCATACGATAGATGAAGAATATGTGATATTATGGGAAAAATAATTTGGATTTGTAAAGATGAAGATAAAATAGGAAAGAGCTAAAAGTATCCATTGGCTTTGGTTCTGACTAGGAAGCCACTGATGATACCATGAGTGAAGATATGGAGAAGCAGCTACAGTACAGATGGTTGAACCGTGAAAAGGTAAGAAGTGAGACATGAACACAGACAACTCTTAAAGGAAGCTTTGTTGTGACAATAAAGAGAAAAATCTGTCTAGCAACTATTAATTAATATTAATACGTAATAATTAACTGGGTGTTACAGTGAACTATTACAATTTCTTGGTGAGAAGTTTCCTATCTCACTTATTAAAAAACACTTGAACATAAACATTTATTTTAAAACATAGTAATTTGCTTCTCTATTAGCCTTTTATAAATAATTGACAATATCTGTCGAGCCCTTGCCTATGTGCCAGGCATTGTGATTTGACTTGATGTTTATGTATGCACTTAATTCTCATTGATAGTTGGTTTCTTCTAGAAAGCTCTGAGTTTCTGTTGTCTTTGATCACCACTGAAAGAGAAAGCTGCTTTAAGCATATATCACTTCTCATAGACTTCTCCTGATATCAATTTACTCATTATTTTTGAACTCAAACAGAAAATAATGGACAGTAGTTGGTACCACTTTCTTCATTCCTGCAGTAATCACTATTACGTATTTCCTAGTTTTTCCAGTTATTTGCCTTCATGTCACATAACATGTTTGTACTTTTTACTCACTTGTTATTAGTCATATGACTGTTGTGACCAATGAGATCTGAGGAGAAGTAGCATGAGTTACTTCTTGGGGAAAACAATTCACTGTAGGTGCAAGTTGATTCAGAAGTGTTTCATCTGCAACATCAGAGAACAATATTCTAGAGATTGGCAGATCCATGAGCCCACTCATGGGAAACAAATCCCTAAGCAAATTATAATCAGTCTGTATTGGGAGGGAGAAATAAACCTTTGTGGGTTTCCTGAGATTTAGGGCTTATTATCTCAGCATAACCAAGCTAATGTAGTTTCTAAATTGTTTCTCTTTGTCTTTTGGAATCCTCATTCTGAGACAGATAAACTCCTTTTGATTATCATTGGCTTGAGAATCAGCATAGAAAAAAGCTTAGTGAGCACTATTCAAACTTAAACTGCTCAGTTTGAAATGTTGGTTCCACTACTTATGTGCTTTGGGGTCTTTATGTGATCTCTCTGAGTTTACTATTCTCATCTGTAAAATGGGTATAATACTGGTATTTAGTTCAGAGGGTTTTTGAAAGGCTAAAGTTATTGTATGAAGTTCTTAATATAAACCTGATTCATAGTAATCACTCAATAAAAGCTTGCTCTTTTTTAAAAATGAAAAAATTATTATTGTTTAATTTCATATTTTTATTTAAATTCCAGTTGTTCACATACAGTGTAATATTAGTTTCAGGTGTAGAATTTAGTGATTCATCACCTCCATACAACACCCAGTGCCCATCACAAGTGCCCTGCTTACCATCACCATCCAGAATTCTTTCAATTTGTACCTTAACTAAAGTTTGTATATACAAATGTATATGTATATATAATAGATATTAATCTCGGGCTCATTTTTTAACATCCTTAGATTTAGGAGTGGAGACTGGAGTTCACAAGCTTCGCAGTGCCACTTCTAATATCTCTGGTCTTTTGGATCTCTGCTATTTGGATCTATCACGCGTGGTTCATTCCTAATTTCTGGCATCTGCTATCTCTTAAGTACTCCTTCTTAATATACTGGAAAATATGGAACCTGGCTCAATTTTACCTAAACTCTTAAGTGTTTTTATTATCCTGGAGGATTTCATTTGTGTTGGCAAGCTATACAAAACAAAACAACAACAACAAAAATAACAACAAGAAAACAAAACCCTAAAACCTCGTTTCTCAGTTTTCAACTATGTCACACCCTCTACTTCATTTGAGACCTTAAACCCACTTAAAGAGATACCCCCAGATGATATTCACAGCTGCATCACCTTGAAAATTTTTAAATTTAAATATCTGACTCTCTTATTACTTCCTATGTCCCCATACTTCCGATTCTTTTTTTTTTTTTTTTTTTGAGAGACAGAGCGTGAGAAGGGGAGGGGCAGAGAGAGGGAGACACAGAATCTGAAACAGGCTCGAGGCTTTGAGCTGGCTGTCAGCATAGAGACCGATGCGGGGCTCGAACCCACAAACCGTGAGATCATGACCTGAGCTAAGTCGGACACTTAACCAACTGAGCTACCCAGGTGCCCCCCCTTCCGATTCTTAACTCATTTCTTTGTCTGCATTGTGTACTGTCTTAGAATTTCCAGTATATTAAGACAAACTATCGGCTTCCTCATGTCCACACTTCCTTCACTCGCTGGATTGAATGCATCTGGTACATTATTTTAATTAATCCTTTCCCCATTCCATCATCAAGGGCCCTTTTGCCATTCCATGTAAATCAACTGTCGAAATTCCAACCACGAGTTAACAGAGTAATTTACCTTCTTCACTATTACACATGTTCCTGGAAAATACCTCACAATTATGTGTGCCACTACCAATTCATGGCCTTTGATCATCGAGTAGAAATCAATCTTCATTTCTTTAGTCAGTTTTGACTCTTATTCTGTTTTCATTCACGCTCAGTGGAATATTTACTTTTCTGAATCACTAAGAATGCTGCTAACTTTCTGTGCTCTCATTACAAATTTAGTTGAGTCTAAATCCATACTTGCCTTGTTGGTTTTTGCTAGAAGGGAAAGAATGTCTCCTTCAATCTAAACTCAATCTGTCCACCAGAGTTCTGGATGCACCTCCGTGTGCCAGTTCCCCTCCCTTTCTCCTCATCTTCCAACTTTCCTTTCTAAATGCTCTTCACCCTTTTCACCCAGTTCCAATCCTCTGTGAAGAAGAGGGGGCTGGAGACTGTGTTAATGATGAAGCCTCCATAAAAACTTCTGAAGTATAGGGTTTAGAAAGGTTCTGGGTTAGTGAACATATCTAACATACATAATCATACATATCCATATCCATCCATATATATATATAATCATGTACAGCCGAGTCAGACAGAAGTTGTAAGTAACCTGAGGACCTACTACTTGAGACTGATGTCTGAAGCAGGGGTCCTGAGCCCTTAACTCTGGGCCCTATGCTAGCTAACTCCTAGTAGTTAGTGTCAGAGTTGCCTAGTGAGGAAAACCTGTACATCTGGTGTCAGAAGTACTGTGAGTACTGGAGTAAGGGAGGAAAATGTTTTATTTCATTTTGTTTCTGTGCAACTATATGTATATAATTTCTTCCATTAAGTAAACCTTTCATAGGCCCACATTTCTTGCCCCAGCCTTTTATCTTTCTCCCTTTTCTTATTGGATTTTTGGGGAGATTTCCTGTATTTTTGTTGTCTTTAATTCAATCCCACTTTCACTGTGTGTTACCTGGATCTCATTACCACTCTCTTCTCTGGAGGACATAACTTCCTGTTTCTCTTCTTATTTGACTGCTGGGGAGCATTTAATAAGGCTCAACACTTCCTTCTCAGTTTTCACTGCCACTGCCTTCCTATTACTGCTCTCTCCTGGTTTTTCCAATCTCTAGCTGCTCCTCAATTTATTTTAAAAGTTCTAAAGTTTGTTTATTTTGTGAGAGAGAGAGAGACAGAGAGACAGAATGGATGAACAGCGAAGGGGCAGAGAGAAAGGGAGGGTGAGAGAGAGAATCCCAAGCACATAGCCAGATGCAGGGCTTGAACTCAAGAACATGAGATCATGACCTGAGTGGAAACCAAGAGTCTGACGCTTAACTGATTGAGCCATCCAGGCGCCCCTCCTCAATTTATTTTAAAACTTCCTTACCTCTGCCCATGCCTTGATATTTATATCCCTAACTGTTCTGCCCTTCACCACAGACTCCCAGAATCCTTGTGTTCTCTCTCAGGGCTTCATTTATGTCACAATGGCTCCCCTCTACCTTTAGTGTTAGTTCTAAGGCTTTGTCAAGGTAGGGGCTCCTGCAGCTCAGGCCCCTGTTCCCTCTCAAGTCTCACATTTGCTTTTCCTCAACGCTTTACCTGCTTAAGGATTTGTCCCATGGCTGATGAAAGCATTATTTGTGAAGATTAAGTAACACTGTGATTGACTAAGGTCATTCAGGTAATAAGTGTCAAAATAAGATCTCAAACCCAAGTCTCTGTTCTAAACAGAGTTTACTTTATACCACAGAACAGCACAGAATAGCAATGTTTGAACAATAGTAAAGTTCTCTAAGACAGTATGTTTTTAGGGCAACCTCGTTTCACTCCCCATTATGTTCTGCTGTGCATCTAGCAGCACATTTTGTTTTGCTTTTTAACTATTTTCAACTATTGAACTATTGAACTATTTAAATAAACTGATTTTAAAGGGGTTAACTGTAAAGCATAAGGAAGATGACTTGAGCCTTTAACTAGAATTTACTATTCATGTCTTCAGTGGCCAGACAAATAAATTTAGTGATTGAAGCAATTCAGTGATTGAGGCTAAGTGATTAGGGTAAGGTGAAGATTATGGTGAAACAGAAAGCATATGTTCTGTCTAAAAATATTCACGGCCAAGTGTTTTCAAACAGTATTTATACCAAGCAAAATATATCAGTGGGTCAACATGAATTTGCATTGTTTTCAACCCTTACTTCAATAATAGTCTGAATTAGAAGCAGCTTTGTCTAGAGATATCCAAAACCGTGGCAGAATTTTTATGTCATAGCAAATGTTACACTTCTTGGTTCAAGCCGAACATTCATTATGGTTGTTCATTCCACAGATGCTTGATGACAGAAAAAAGTGCACTATTTGACCAGGAGACCACAAGGAAAAGAAACAAAACGGTATATGAAAATATGCTGTCTTGGTGTTCTCTTAGAAACATACAGGAGAAAATGTACAGAGAGAGGGAGAGAAGAGAATTTTTTATGCCCTAAGGTCTTCATGAATCCTAATTTGTTCAGCATCAAATCTAGACTTCTGATATTATGGCTGAGGTGCAGAACTAATGACTTATCATGATGCTCTAATCTAGTCAAGAGAAACCAATTCATAAAAAGGGTATCAGATACATGTATGACCACTGCCTCAGTCTTCCCAAACCTCTGTATCATTGCCGACTCTGATATCTGACCAAAGCACTTTTTTTGGATTGAGCCCCTTCTGAATCTCAGAATTCTTTTCAAAATAGGGAGTACTAGTATTTGATTGGGTTTTATATGACTTATATCAAAGTTAGCCTAGACGGTATCTATCTCTATCTGTATCTATATCTATCTCTGTATCTGTATCTATATCTATATCTATAATCATCTATCTAGGAAGACATGCAGTTTTCTAAGTGATAATCCAGAGCCTAGTAAGTACTGACACAGCTAAAAGAGTAAAGTGAGTGAAATCTGATTTAGTGACAAGGACAGCCCACTGTGGATATGGGCCTTTTAGATTCATGACTACATGCTTAATTTTTATGTCTTTTCTCTTAAATCAAGCTCTTATATATTAACAGCAACATCCTCCTATCTGTCCTCCTTGAATCAAGCCTCTTGCTTCCTATCTACCCCACACATTTACTAGATTAATCTACCATAAACTCCACTTTCCTCATGGCACTCCCTTGTTCACACAGCTGTTATCTTCTGCTATATCCAATAGTTCTTTGTCTATTCATTTTATTTATTAAATTAAAAATTGTGGTTCAGTAAATTTAGGAAACGCTGAGCTTCCTTATTGTTGTATTTCTTGGGGAAGGAGTCCCCAGTTACATGGCATGCAGCAATAGTACTTTATACAAAATTCTGTTTGGAAAATCTTCCCATAATGCGAACGTAGACAAATACTCACTTTCAGGAGCATTTCCTGATCACGGACAACCTGATGAGAAATAGAATTGTATAGGTTGATAGCAAAAAGATAACCTAGAATAAATAGTCTGAAATGATGCTATGCACTGGAATCCATAGTTTTGTTTGCAGTACTACCATTCTTAATTCATGACTTGCCTATTGTAATTATCTAAGCAGATTTAATTTTGGTTTTCTTTATTATTTCCTGTTTTTCTCTGATGCTTTAAGAATGGCTTTCAAAGCCTTATTTATATTTCTAAATTAATGGTTTGTGTAGTGAAATAGGACCTAGCAGTGAAAGAAGAAGGTAAGCACTCAAAAATGAGTCCATAAATGAGTTTCAGAGTAATGTTTGCTGACAAAATTGTGTTGTGATTTTCTTTTCTCCTAGTTTTCCATCCGTAGATAACAATGCCCTATGTTTGTTTTTATGGTCTTTACTTTGTCTTTTATAGGCTCTGATAAGCAATTTGAAGTCTGAAAATAAAGATCAACTTTTTGCATTTCCAGGGTGATATTAGGACTTCGTGGTTGTTTGCACAGTTCCACTTAAAGATCACAATCTCAAACACATTGATGAATAAAAATGTCTTCTCCATGCCTAAGGAGCCAAAGTAAATCTGCAAATGCTAAACTGTAGAATGTCTCAGGGAAGGACATCACATAATTCTGGCCCTGAAGTAAAATTATATGTGAACACAAGTGCATTCCTCTATTATAGGGATATGTGCAAAACAATTACATGGAGATGTGACGGTTGTGCAGTCTGATACTGCAGATATAGAGAATGGTCTTGGGACCAAGCATTCTTGGTGCCCAGGTGTGACGGGCAAAATCATGTCCTCTACCTCCCAAAGGTCTATGCTTTGGTCCCCAGAACCTGTGAATATGTGGCCTTCCATGAAAAAAGGGACTTTGTAGGTGGGATTAAAGTTAAGGACCTTAAAATGAATAGATTATCATGGATTAAGTAAATGAACCTGATGGAATCACAAGTTCTAAAGAGTGGAAGAAGAAGGCAGAAGAGTTGGTCAGAGACCTGTGACAGGAGAATGACACAACCACCATTCCTGGCTTTGAAGATAGAGGAAACTGGCCATGAGGTAAGTATTGTGGTAGGTTCTGGAACTTGGAAATGACCCTCAGTTCATAGGCAGCAAGAATGCATGGACCTTGATCTTACAATGACAGGGAACTAAGTTCTGCCAAAGGTGCCCATAAGTAGGAAACAGATTACCCCCTTGGAGCCTCCAGCAAGGAGTGCTACCTACTGACCTCTGGTGGGAGCTTGTATCAGACTCTGGACCTGTAGCACTGTAACATAATACATCTGTGTTGTTTTAAGCTATTGTTCATGGTAATTTGTTGCTGCAGTGACTAACAACTAACTAACAAATAACATCAGGAAATCACATGAGAAGGATATAATAGAAATGAACTGTAGCAGGGATATATATAGTCTGAGACTAGTTTTCTTTCTTTCTTTTTAGTGTTTATTTATTTTTGAGACAGAGAGAGACAGAACACGAGCAGGAGAGGGACATAGAGAGAGATAGACACAGAATCTGAAATAGGCTCCAGGTTCTGAGCAGTCAGCCCAGAACCCGATGCAGGGCTCGAACACACAACCACGAGATCATGACCTGAGCCAAAGTCGAATGCTTAACCGACTGACCCACCCAGGCGCCCCTAGCTTTCTGATACCTTACAAACAGATGCAAGTATTAATCCATGTTTCCTTGAGAAGGCCTGTGTCTTATGAGCTCTCTGTGAATGTCTATTGATGGTTTTCAAGTGTAGGCAACGGAACTTCTTGGGGCAGTATTTTTCACGGAGGGCTTGTTGCTAACAACTACTTTTATTCACATTCTAAGAGGTTCCTTTGTATATTGTCATTTTACTGTTGTAACAGACTGGCAATTATAGATGACTAGTACATGTTTTAAAATGTTAAAAAAAGTTATCAGGACTGATATTCCCCATAATAATACAAATATAAAACAAAACTAATAACAGGTGATAAAGTCTTAATCATTTCCTTGTACACTCATTTGTGAATTTTTATTACATTGTTGTTTCAACTCTTTTATGATTATGTTGTATTACCTTACACCTGTTTAGAAGAGTCTTAAAGCAGTTGTGTGAGTCTAGGCATTAATGGTATTATAAATATTGACACATCTATTCATAGATATTTAACGTATCCTTTTAGGCCTTCAACTGAATCTCTAGATTATTTAACACTTTATTATAACCAAAAGATCCAATCAATTTATTTAAATGTATCCATTGAATTCTTATTGAGCATTTACTACATGGTATGTACTGCTAGGAGTACACAGAAGACAAAGTTCAAGTTCAACCCTGGGAGGTGTCACAGTCCACTTGCAGAGCCTAGGTAGTCAATGAGTGAGAGGACGTCCTTGATGATCCAGTGAACTAGTGAGGTTAGAGCAAGGCTAGTGCTTTAGGCAACACTTCTCCACTATCTAGTGATATTCTTTGATTTATATGGGGCTAGAAACTTCTTGAGAAAGCTCTTGAATTCTGATGTTGCAACAAGTGACATACAAGAAGGCCTGTCACCTTAGTTGAATTGGGATGAGAAGCTAACTTGTAGAGGATTGAGTGAAAGCCCTAGTTGAAAAAAAAAATCTCTTCAAGGGGGATTGATGACTAACCAGAAATTCCAGAGTCACCAACAGGGCCTACGAGGTAGAAGGGAAGAACCCATGATGTCCCAAGCTCCTGCTGAGTAGTGTAGTGGTTGGGAGTCCAAGATTCAGAACCAGACAGTCATATTGCCCTGCTTCAAATCCCAACTCTGCCTCATAAAGACAAGGTGTCCTTGGGTAAGTTACTTCTGTGTGTTTTACTTTCATCAGCCGCAAAATGGAGATAATTATATCTATATTAGAGAGATTTTTTAAAGATGAAAGGAGCCAATACATTTAAAACACTTAGAAAACTTTCAGACCTGTATTTAACACAATAAATGTAGCTGTTATTCATACCCCTGAGATGAAGGACTGTGGGGTTTTTCTAAATGAGCAGAACACAAAGAAAGAGAAGCCACTTTTTTATTTGTGGGTGAGAGAGAAGCCCTGGAGACAAGTGAGCCATAGAGGCTTTATTTGGTGGCTTGGAGACGAGAAGCACAAGGGAGAGCAGATCTGAGGCTGTAATGCAGTGATGGTGCCGACACCAACCCAGGGAAAGCGAGCGGCAGCTGAGGGCAGAGGTGATGAGGAAGCAGCAAGCCCAGTTGGCATCAGTGATCCAGGGCATAGCGATAGAAGCTGGTGGCATGCTGGGCTGCCCTGAGGCTGTGACAAACAGTGATCCAAGCAAAGCACATCGAGAGTGGCCTGAAGCAGTGACCTGAGACTATCCCCAGAAAGGAGTCTAGTACAAGGCTGTTGGGACAGGCCTGCAGCTGACATACGGTGGTCTTGCCTCTTGTGGGAGCACCTGCGGGAGATTCTAGAGGGAGGGGAGGATCTATAAAGGGGACAAGGCAGAAGCTCTGTGTTGGAAAAGTAGGAAAAGGCTTCGACACAGTAGGTTTTGTGTCTTTTCAAATGACCTTAAGTGTACCCACAATTTGGTGAATATCAGGCCACTTTCAGGTTGCACAAATTGTACATTATGCAATATGATAGGTCTTCTAAGGGGAGGATCAAGTGGGAGTCCAGAGGAAGGAACCGATTTGGCCTAAACACCCTGGGAAGCGTGAAGTACTGAAATGGAGAAGTGATTTAAAGAAAAGTTAAAATAAAATATGCTAAGGCTATGGGTAAAAAGGAAATTTAATTTATTTACTTTTTTTGCATTCTACTTATGTTAGTGCTTCAATATATAATTGTATGTGCCTCTGTTTTGGGTATTGTATAAAAAATAATGTTGTATTGGTCTTTGACCTCCCATTTTTTAATAAACAGATTATGTTGATAGCTCTGTCAATCATTTACATTTATTGTGCGTATTTTGTATACCTGACCCTTTAATAAGCAGTGATGAGATGGTATGCACATTGAAAAACCATCTATTTTTTCTTCAGAGAGCAGCTTTCTAAATGGTTGTACCATATAAGGAGAAAATGTCACAAATCACCTATGAAAATTATGAAAATATATATGCAGGTCACTGCAACACAGCAAACTGTGTACAAAGCAGTCAAAGGGAATGTGTGGAAATGCATGCTAGGGTGTGTGTGTGTGTGTGTGTGTGTGTGTGCACGCGCACGCACTCATGCGTGCATGCCTGTTGCCTTACAGTTGGCCTCTACTTCCTTTATATAGAATAGTGTCAAAAGATCTTGTAGCCCTAATAATTTTAATATTTAGTGTCTACTTTAAAAGCTACGTTTTGGAATTCGGTAGTCCATGGCACAGACATAAAATGCAATGTTGAAGTCAGAGTCAATAAAATTCACTTCACATTTTGCTACAGTAATTGATCATAGTCTCTGAATTAGAAAGAAGTCAGATGTCAGATACTTCAACCTTTCTCCCAATACACAAAAACTTTCTACATCCTCCCTGAGAGATAGCATCTGGAATCTGTTTGCCATTCCAATCTCACTGATGCTTCTTTAGTATTTTTCCCTAGCTTCCAGTTTTCTTCAAGTCTCCCCAATGATAATGACATGTGCCAGGAGTTACCGACTTTCTCATCTCTTTTCACTCCTTGTCCCTTTCAGCCCTCCTTACCCCCTTTCTTCTTTAAACTCCTGTCCTAGAGTCCTCAATAGTAACTACAAATAGGACTTTTAATGCGTGATTCTTCTCTTGATTCCCAGGCCCCAGTCATGAATGTTCAGCTGTATAATAGACCATTTCAGCGAGATAACCCACTAGAACTATAACTGGACATGACTTAGCTTCTGGATCATCTGTTTTGCTTTATGGCACTATCCTAACACTGGGTTTAACCCCCAGGTATTTCTACATCTTTCCTCTCTCTCCCTCCATACACTGAGTTAAGAGAAAGAAAGAAATGAACTGGGAACTCAGAGAATTTGATCTTGGTTTTAGCCTCACTAATTAACAGCTTCTGGGACCATTGATCAATTCATGTAATTGCTGTAAGCTTCAGTTTATCTAACAAATGATCTGATTGGAATAGATAATTCTAAAGTTCTTTCCAGCTCTGACATTCTGTTTCTATGTATGATTCCAACTACTATCAGTTCTATCACATCAATTTTTGTTGTATCTCTCTCCTATTCTTTTTTTGTTCTCTTCATCTACTTATCCCATTCCCATTATTTACTTTTGTGTCTTCAATGGATTTTCTTCAGTTAGTCATTTCTTCAACTTATCTTTCCAATACATTGTTTGAGTGATTTTCCTCAAATACAATTACCGTGATATGCTTTTTCCCCCCAATAACCTGCAGTGACTCCCTATATCCTAATATTAAAACCCAAAACACAAGGTCTGACAAGAAACTACAGTTTGACCTTCCTCTATCTCTCTTACTCACATTCATCTACATTTCTGAGGTTACTGGAACCACTTGCTCTTCCCAAACTTATCTTTTATTTTCTAGGCCATGCTTCTTTGTTCAATGTTTCCTCTGCTTATTTCTTTTTCTTTCCATTTTTGGTAAGCCCATGTCCTGTTACTGTTTAAATTTAAAAAAAAAAAAAACTTCCATTAAAATTGCTGTATAAATTGGGCGAGAATGCCAGCTACTGTGGCAAACAAAATTTCGGATCTTAGTAGCTTGATGCTAACACCAATATTCCATTGGCCAGAAGTTAAAAGGCGAAAGATTTATACAATCTGAAGAGAAACCAGAGTATCCATTGGCCAGAAGTCAAATGATAGAGAGGCTAAGAGCTGTAGTCTCAGTATGCCAGCTGTAGTCTCAGTGTCCAGAAAGGAAGAGGAATGAGTTGTTTTGAACACATAGATCTTTGAACTTTCTTTGTTCCCTTCCCAAAAAAGCTAGAAGTAATTTCTCCTTTTAGAAAACACTCAAATTTATTTATGCAACAAAAATTATAAAATTTTATTTTTCCATAATTGCTGATAGTCCATATTTCCAAATATTCATACAAATTGACTGTATTTTCAAATGAATTCTCATAGGCTTGAATATACTATTGTCTTCTATTTAAAAATGTTCCACATATCTGGTTTTACACTTCTCTTTTCATCTTCCAATTTGCTAATGTTCTTCACCTTATTTTATTGATTATATTTGTCAGATGTTTATTTATGTTTATCTTTCCCAAAGACCAAAATCTTTGCATTCGTTTTTACATTTTGTCTCTCAGTCTCCTGCGCTATTGCTCTTACCCCTTTATTTCTTCCTTATGTACTGACAGTTCTTTTTTCTCTGTATTTCTGACTTCCTAATTTTTTATTTATTTAATTTAAATAAAATGATATTAGTTTAATAATTGCCTCTGACTACGGCGTTGGTCCATTCCCTAACTATATTGCAATGGAATCTTCACTCTGCCGCTTGCTACATATTTTACAACTGCATAAATGACTTAACTATCTCAAGCTTCACGTTCTGCAAATGCAAATAAAATATTACTTTCTTCATAAGCTTGTTGTGGGAATCAAATGAGTTAATATATGGGATGCAGTTAGCAGAGTCTATATCACATGTAAAATAATCAATGTTAGCTCTCACTGGTTTTACAATTTTTGGTGTTTTCCAGTTTACCGTGCTAATTTGTCCCTCATCTTTGATGCAGTATTGATTTAGGAGTGAGTTTTAAACTTTTCATACTGTTGGAGTTGTTTAAATTTTGTTTAAATAACTTACAATATTTTCATTGTGTTTTGAAAGTGCATTTCAAACAAGTTCTGCTTTGGAGAGTTTATTTCCATTCCCTTCATGTCCTAGGCTATTGTCACTTTTTAAATGAATTTCTGTTTATTTTCTATCTTGAAGGTATGAATTTTAATATGTATCAAATTCTCTATGTCTTTATTCATTTTTATTGAATTAGTTTGTCATGAATTGATGTGAGGTATTGAGGTCTCCTGCTATAATTATAATTTTGTTAAAAATTATTTGTATGGGTTATTGTCCTTTATATTTTGATTCTTTGTTACTTGGTATACACATTGGATAATGAATGTGACGACATTTAGATTACTTCTTTTATAAAGACAATGTAATTCCCTTTCAATTTTTAATAGTTTTTATCTTGAATTCTACTTTGGCCAATGTGAATATTGCTACTCCTGTTGTCTTTTTGTTTGCATTTGATGGATATATCTTAGCCTATCCTTTATTTATAACCTTTCCAAGTCATTTTGTTTTAAGTTTGTCTCTTGTAAACAGCATATTGTTGAATGTTGTTTTCTACTCCAATCTGAGAGTCTTTGCCTTTTAATTGGGGAGTTCAACACATTTACATACATTGTCATAACTGATATGTTTGGTCTTACTTCTGTCATCTTGTTTTATGGGTACTATTTGCTGTGCTTCCTTGCCAGTTTCTATGTTTCCTCCCTTGATATTTGAACCATATTTTGTTTGCTTTTGTCTTTTGGAGAGATTCAAAAGAGAGAACTTCTGTTTCACATTATACCAATTATATCTTTAAGTTTATCTTATACACATTTAAACCAATATTTCTCTAATTATGATACTGAAGAACAAAATAATGCCGTTGGTCCCGTCTCCACACACCATGTTTTTGCTTTTCCTACCTCCCTATGCCAACTCCTAGTTTATGACATAAGTTCTCTCTTTTGTTTCCAATAAAACTTTTTAATGGGAAGTTGGAAAAGGGTCTATCAAAGACTTCTAGCCTGTCATCAATCTTTTTATTTTTCCTGAGCGTCTTCTCACTTTGTGACAACAGAGGAATTTAAGAGAGACAATGGGTCAAAGCTATGCTTATTCAAGTTAGGAGCCAATTGGTGGAATCTGTCACCAAACTCCAACTATGCGGTCCTGGCTTCCGTTCCCAGGCACACACTTTTTCCACCATTGTTTCTTTGACCATGTCCTCTTCCACTCCTTTGAGTCACCCTGAAGTGTCCTCTCCTCAAAAACCCTTTTTTGAACTAACCACAGTATTTCTCAAGACCCCATCAATCTCTCTTAGCTTTCTATTTTCATTCATAGCATCTATCATCATGCAATCATACATTTACTTACTTGTTTGCTTGTTTTATCTGTGAACTTGGTTAGACCATAAGCTCCATAAAGACAAGAATCAAGTCTCTTTTATTTACCACAGTATATCTTAATCCTAGCAGAGTACCTCACATAGTGGGAGCTTAGGAGATATTTGTTAAATGAATGAACTGAAGGCAAAGTGTGCCAGTGTGAGACAAACTCTTTTATATTTTCCACAATGAAGTCTCTGCTTAAGCCAAATAACAACACAAGCTCTTGCTCCCACCTAATTCATTACTTAATCATCACCCTGAACCATGCAATTCTCACCTCCAAGTATTTCTTGTAAACCAACTAGTTCAGAAATACATTTCAGCCCAGGGCTTCACAGCTTTATTGCTCTCTATGTGCATCAATTCTTGCCAGATTTATCCTGCATCTATCTTAATCTACGGCTGCTGTATATCAGCCCTCTCCTGGAGATATCCTTAGGTACCAACCCATTTGTTAGACACCGGGGGCCCTTCACTGCTGTTCTAGATGTTGACATCATAATGTCAGAATCCTCAATTTGCACAATTCTACTATGTTTTTCACTGCAGTGAGAAGACTGCAGGTCTTCTACTCCATGGCAAGATTTTCATAATCCCAGTGGCAATTATGGTAACTCCAAATGTCTCAGGTCCTTTATGAAATGTTTCTTGCCTTTCCCTATGAGAGAAACTCAGGTGCCATTCAGTGAGGTTGGGTACTGAACAGACGCTATTTTGATCTTTCCACTTAACATTTCTACCTGTCTATAGACTAAATGAAGCAAAATGTTCTCCTTTAGTTACAGGAAGCTGCCTTAGAATCAGTTTTTCTAGAGGGAGGGGCAAGATGGCGGAGAAGTAAGGAGCTCCGTACTTGCACTTGCGCCCATACATCTCACGGAAAAGATCTGAAGCCATTGGAAACATTACAAAACCTGAGAGATTGGGAGAAAAAGGACGCAGAATCCACTGAGAGAGACTTCTAAAGTGAGTGCGAACCGGGGAAGATAAAATCGGGCCGGGATCGGAGACTCCAGGGTCGGAGGCGATCCCCCTCTGTGGGGAGTGATAGGGGAAAAAAGGCCGAAACAGAAAAACCTCTGCTCGGGGGGGAAAAACCTCCGCTCAGGGCATAGAAAGACCGTACTTGCCAAATACCTACACACCAGGTCCCCTCGCGCCAACTGGCCCCGGGGGGCGCTGAGCACACAAACTGCTTCTTTGTGCGGGCTCCTGGCGCCTGCTGC